>NC_137947.1:23848078-23948078 GCF_963969265.1 Rhamphochromis sp. 'chilingali'
ATTAAAAAAAACTCATTAGCGTTATTTTGAGATTAAACTCGAAATATTATTTTAAGAAAAAGGGTAAACCCAAACTACTGCCACAGCTGCTACAGGCTACCCTCTACAAAATGTGACGTAGACGAGTTAGAAAAGCACCTGGCGAGGTACACAGCTGTCGCTGAGCCCCACTCATCTCTCGTTCAAACCTTGTGTTTTGTGTATCTCTCGTGTTTGCAACCGGTAGCCAATCAGAAACAAGAAAAAATGATTTAAAGGGAGAACAGTTAAAACTTTTCAGACATAAGATAACCTGAGGCAGCACAGGCCACGTAAAAGACAAATGATTTGGACAGATATTTTTCAGTGGCTTTGGCAAAAAAGTTATTCTCCCAACTTGGAAGTTTACCTGTTCTACCTCTGCACATTTGATCGGGAGCCACACGGGTGGCTAATCGAAAGGTCAGTGATCAGATTCCCTGGCTCTTCTAACCTGTATGTCAGTCTCAGTATCCTTGGGCAAAATACTGAACGTAGAGCTGCCCCTGATGCATTGGAGTGTGAGTATGTGAATGTTTGGTTAAAGGTGCTTAGGCACAGTAAACAAAGGGTTGTATGAATGTGTGAATGAGGCTTGTAGGAACAAAGTGTTTGCTCAAATTGAGTAGAAAATTGCCATTAATACCAGTGTGTTTAGCATTTATTCATTATACAAATGGAGGAATTATTTATGTGTAAACAAGATACCATATGCCGTGGCAACTGCATTGTCTTTAATTCTCCATGTATTTTTTGTGTGTGGGGACCCTCTTGTATGTTTTTTTGTGTGAGGTATGCTGTGGCAAATTAAAAATCAACAAATAAAACATAAAATAACATTATTTAGAGATTTTAATAATGAAAAGCCATTCTGGTAGAGTTCATAAATGCTCAATAGCTCCCATTTATAACAGAACCAGCACATATATATATTCAGGAGATCACTTCACATAAGCAGCCTGTGAAAGTTATGTCTTAACATTTTATCAGGTGAAGAACGGTAAATCATAACTTAATGTTTTATGAACATAATTAATTTTGAGAACATCTTTCCACCAGCTTTTACAGTGTATTATTAAATGCAAACACAAAAGTGTTGAAGTGCTGCAGCCAGTAGCCCACATGCCCATTGGCAGACATGACATGAGCTGATTTGGGCCTGCAGTGAACAGTCGACATGACCTATTATTGCAGTGTATCTTCCTTACAATATAAAGCAGCTTGAGGCCACTGTTGTTGTGGTGTTATATAAATAAAACTGTCTTGAAAAAATTGGGTTGAGCTGGCCAGCGATAGAATAAGAAAGAATCCACAAATCAAAAACACTTGACTGACAGACGTCATCCTCTTGCTGTGGTAATAGTATGCCAAACTTATATTAAGCCTCTACAAAAAAGAAATGCAATATCTACTAGCGTCTATGCAATCAATGCTTCATTTTATATTATTATAGGCTAGCAAACTCAGTGATTATGTGTGTGCATGCTTTTGCCTAATGTCTGAATATAAAGATAGTAATTTAAAAACCTAAATACATAATATATTATATGTATTAATAATATAAAATAATACAAATTATAATATAGTTACATTTTGACATCCCTATAGATCACACTGGAATAACAAAATTATGTTTCTACTGGTGCATAAAAGCTGTGGTCTAGACTGAATTAATGTTTTCTCTTCTGGCCGTTTCGTTTTGTTTTGTTTTGAGGTTTTTCACAAAGCAGAGAATAAAGAAAAAGTAGCGGAGTGAGACCTCTTTCCACTCTCTCCCTCCGGCTGTAGTGGTGGAGGTGGGATGCAAGCCACGCGAGATCTTTTCTGGTGTACTAGGAGCTGCAGATCGCGGTTCAGTTTCACAACCTCTCCGGTCCATTTGGAGTTTGCGTACACGAGGTTTAAAGCTGACACCAGAACAGCTCGTGCGCGCAGCATCCATCACGGCACGCGCTGAGATGCGATGCCGCAATATTTTAATATTGGCACAAAGCAATGAGCTGCATGCCCACTAAATTATGGCATTCGGTTTGTAACTGGGCCTCACCGAAAAAAGAGAATCAGCCACTTCAAAATGTGGCACCTGGTGACAATAATGATTCCCTGCGCACACTATGATTTTATTATACTAATCAGAATCAGAATGGGTTATCAGAATCAGAATGGGTTTATTGCCAGATGTTGAGGTTTACAACATTAGGAAATTGCTGCGGTGCTTCAGTGCAGACAATAAGAATTAAAGTGCTATGTAGAAAGAAAGATATGTGCATGAGATATACATGAGATATATACATGAGAATAAGAATTATGAGTGCTACGTAGAAAGATATATACATGAGTGCAGGTGGTGATCAGTGCCAGACATGAAATGATGCAGTGACACAGCGTAGGGTCATGTGTTAGTGGCGGGGACAGTCATGTGGTTATTGTTCATGTGTCCGACAGCAGAGGGGAAGAAACTGTTCTCGTGGCGAGAGGTTCTGGTGCGAATGGACCGGAGCCTCCTGCCTGAGGGGAGCAGGTCAAACAGACTGTGTCCAGGGTGAGAAGGGTCAGCTGAGATCCGGGCTGCACGCCGCAGTGTCCTGGAGGTGTACAGGTCCTGCAGAGATGGGAGTCTGCAGCCAATCACCTTCTCAGCAGAGCGCACAACACGCTGCAGTCTCTGTTTGTCCCTGATAGTGGCTCCAGCGTACCACACGGTGATGGAGGAGGTGAGGATGGACTCGATGATTGCAGTGTAGAATTGCATCATCGTCCGTGTTGGCAGGTTGAATTTCTTCAGCTGCCTCAGGAAGTACATCCTCTGCTGGGCTTTCTTGATGACGGAGGTGATGGTGGGCTCCCACTTCAGGTCCTGGGTGATGGTGGTACCCAGGAAGCGGAATGAGTCCACAGAGGTGATGGGGGTGTCAGTCAGGATGATGGGGGGGAGTGGGGCTGTGTGCTTCCTGAAGTCCACAATAATCTCCACTGTCTTCTGGGCATTCAGCACCAGGTTGTTGTGGCTGCACCAGGACACCAGACGTTCAACCTCCCTCCTGTAGGCAGACTCGTCCCCGTCAGAGATGAGCCCAATGACGGTGGTGTCATCTGCAAACTTGATTAGCTTGACAGACTGGTGGGTGGAGGTGCAGCAGTTGGTGTACAGGGAGAAGAGCAGAGGAGAAAGAACACAGCCCTGAGGGGAGCCGGTGCTGATGGTCCGGGAGTCCGAGACATTCTTCCCCAGCCTCACGTGCTGCTTCCTGTCCGTCAGGAAGTCAGTGATCCACCGGCAGATGGGATCAGGCACATTCATCTGGGAAAGCTTGCCTCGGAGATGGTCTGGAAGGATGGTGTTGAAGGCAGAGCTGAAGTCCACAAACAGGATCCTGGCGTAGGTTCCTGGGGAGTCCAGATGCTGCAGGATGAAGTGTAGGGCCATGTTGATGGCGTCGTCTACAGACCTGTTGGCTCTATATGCAAACTGCAGGGGGTCCAGGAGGGGGGCCGTGAGGGTCTTGAGATGGGAGAGAACTAGGCGCTCAAATGACTTCATGACCACAGATGTCAGAGCCACGGGTCTGTAGTCATTTAGTCCAGTGATCCTAGGTTTCTTGGGGACAGGGATTATGGTAGAGGACTTGAAGCAGGCAGGCACATGACATGCCTGCAGTGAGGAGTTGAAGATGCCAGAAATGCACTCCTCCTTCAAGACATTTTTCTTTTCATTTAGCACATGTGCTTGCAACATCTTCCTCGATGATACATTCGTCTTGAAGCAGAAACAGTGCCGTTTTCCTGAAGAGAATTTGAAATGTTTTCCCGTTGCTGATATATCTGAGAAGCACTCAAACTGATCTGAGACTGGAGCTAGAGCTTTAAATACATCATTGATCCTATTACCCGCACAACTGTGGTCTTTTTTTTTTTTATTGCTGACAAAGCTCGTTCAAAAGTATTATTATTACCAAAATGCTCAGTGTTTCTTCCTTTTTATTTTAATTTCATTTTTACACGTGGATAAGGTGGGATTAAGCAGGAAGTGACACAGATGCTGCAGCAACAGCCTTAATTGAAATACATTATAGACTTTGCCCTATTAACTGATCTTCATGATGTTCTTTTAGCATTTTATTGCGTTATTTCTTTATAAGGTATTTATAGTGATCACTTTTTTATGCTGCCTAACACTGAACAAGCAAACATTGGACTGGCAGCTGTCACCTGGATTTAATCATTATCACAACACTTCTACTATAAACTAACATCAATATAAAAGAAAGAGAGAGAAGTCATAAAATGTACTCACGTCAACTCATATGCAGTTTTACGGATTTTGGCTGTAAGAGGCAGAATTGTGTCTAAGATGGGGAAATATATGAGTTACTGTATGTAATGGTCTGCTATGCGATCGTGGCTCAAGAGTTGGGCGTTCGCCTTGTAATCGGAAGGTTGCCGGTTCGAGCCCCGGCTTGGACAGTCTCGGTCGTTGTGTCCTTGGGCAAGACACTTCACCCGTTGCCTACTGGTGGTGGTCAGAGGGCCCGGTGGCGCCAGTGTCCGGCAGCCTCGCCTCTGTCAGTGCGCCCCAGGGTGGCTGTGGCTACAATGTAGCTTGCCATCACCAGTGTGTGAATGTGTGTGTGAATGGGTGGATGACTGGATATGTAAAGCGCTTTGGGGTCCTTAGGGACTAGTAAAGCGCTATATAAATACAGGCCATTTACCATGCTGTAAAGGTTTAATTGCTTTCATAAATATCTCATGAAGGGTATTAATATATTCTCCATGCATGTTTAAACGTGTATGTGTGCATTGCAGCGGTTCAACACTGTTGTGGGGTGATGTGATAAGCTCACGAGCTTAGTAACATTTCATGATGTGGATTTTTCTATAGTCATGTGTGATTTTTCTTTTTTATACTCTCGATGTTTAAAGTGCAATATTTACAGTGGTGGCACAAAATCAGTTTAGTAGCTGTTGTGCATCTATGTGTCATAGCACATCAGCTTCATCAGGAGACGGAAATCTCAATCTCCTCAGATTTTAAAAGCTTCTTTAAAAAATAGTATTTAATAACTCAATGTGTGTCACTTAAGCCTGAAAAATATCCACCAAATATGCACCAATCCCCACAGGCAACATTAGCTTCACAAAAAGTAAATTACAGGGTTAAAAATACTCTTATAAACAATGAATCAGTAAACACTGACGTTAAAAAGTTCTCAACTGCAACTTTCCCTTACTGAACCCAGCACAAGTAAAGCACAAAGATGCTTTCAAGCACCACAGGCTCCACTTTAATAATAGAAAATGCCTGCTTGTACTGCGGTGCAAACGATTATTGTAGTGGTGGTGAGTTTGGTGTAGAATTTATTGCTTTTGTTTTCTTGTGGATCGTGCTGCAGTCTGGTTCTGCTAGATGAGCTACTGCAATTCAAAAGGTGGCCTATAGGACCAAAAACAGCAATTTCACATGTTTTCCACTTTGCCAAAGGGACTTAGCATGCTTGCAAAATCATACATTTTCCATTGTGGTTCTTTGCTTGCGTCTGAGTCACAACATTGCATATCCACTAGTCATCCTGTTAAATTCCTGCTCATCATCACCCAATGCTGTCTTCCTCCACAGCTTCTATCCTTTCAGTCATTAATCTAGCTACTAAAATTAGTGGCCTGTTCATCCTCTTTTCTTTGCCAAATATTCATTGTTTCTATTCAGGCATTGTGTGCCAGCATGTCTGTTGTGTAAACTTGTCACCCTTTTCACCTTCCTCTTTTGTCGGTGTGGCTGAATCTAGGTTTGTTTCTTCTTGAAAGTCTTTTTGATTGATGACAGATGGACAATAATCCTGTCTTGTATGAAAACACATGCTTTATCCACCCATATGATACTCAAAGTCTTCAAAATATAATTTAAACTGAAACATCTGCAGTTCAATTCCAAAGTGAAAATACCTTGGAATAATTGAAAATGGAAAATAATTGAACCCTGGAGTTGTTGTGCATTTAAATCACACAGTACTGTGTATATCTCATGTTCAGTATGTGTACTATGGGTTCTTTCTGCCTCTGAACTGTGAGCGAATATCTGGCACAGAGTTTAGAGCTCACTGCCGGCAATTAATGAGTGTTTGCAGTGAGCATAAGAGCAGCGCGACCAGTTTCTGCCATAATTACAGGGAGCCGCTCTGATATGAAAGCCTAATTAGCGAGGGTGCAGAGGTACCATCCTATTAATTGCTGTGTTTCTCTGTGATGTGCTGTCAGATGAGTCTTGGACAGGCAGTCCTGTGGCAGGTTGGATGGTGGGTGGATACAGTGAGTATAGAGCAGCAGGTCCCAAACTATCAGGCTCGTGACCCCTTAAAATGAAGCTTTCAAATCCTTTTCACCCTGCAACTTCAGAGAAATCCAACTGTCCAACCAAGATGTCTTCCCCTGTAGGATGACTGCTTCATTTCAGTAGAATAATTATAAGAGGATGGAAAATCAAAAACTGTCTAGTAGTCAATCAGAAATAAAAAATTCCACAAGTATATATAATTTTAAGTCATTATAACAATATTTTTCTTTTGCTAATCAAGTCACGACCACTCAGAGTTATCTGTCACCCCCTTTCTTCTACCAGTAAAAAATACTGACTTCCAGTATTTAAAGCTCATTATGTTAACATTTTTAGACCCAATTCAACATTTAATATCATTCCACCTAAATGTGAGTAGTTTCTGTGTGTTTTGGAATGAGGTTTAGAGTAGTGTGTTATTAAATTTCCTATTATCCTCCTATTATTTTCCTTGTAAATAGCTTCTCCCATTACTAGTTTTGTTGGGTTGAACATTTAAATCAGCTAATTAACCATCATTTAACCTGTTTCATTTTGTTGCTACAGAGTCAAAGGTTTCACAGATAGCTTATTTTTAACACTTGGTAAACATCCATCCATCCATTCATCTTCTGCTTATCTAATTCAGGGTTTTGTTGATCAGGCTGGCACCTACCCAGCTGTCATAGGAAAAGAGGTGGGAAGCACCTCGGTCACCAGAATGTCACAGACTTCGTTAATCAGGCTGATTTATGAACAAATGCCTGGTGTCTGCTAGTACCAGATTCAGCCCCCATTTGCCTTCCCAGTTTTGTTAATTCTATATGGCATAGTTTCAACAAGGTGCTGGAACCCCTCCTCAGAGATTTTGGTCCACATTGACATGATCTCATCGGGCATTTGCTGCAGATTTGTCAGCTGCATATCCACGATGTGAATCTCTTGTTCCATCACATCCCAAAATAACTATTGGATTGAGATCTGGTGACTGTGGAGGCCATTTAAAATCAGTGAGCTCATCGTTATATTCAGGACACAACTTTAAGATGATTTGAGGATTGTGACATGGCACATAACCTGGCAGGCATGAGAAGATGGGTGGTCATTAAAGGATCCACATGGTAAGGAACTTGTTCAGGCCACATTCTGACTCTGCCTCCTGAATTTTACATTAGAAATTGAGATTCATCAGAAAAGGCAACATGTTTCCAAAGTTCTATTGTCCAGTTTTGATGAGCCTTCGTGCAGCTGAGTTGTAGCAGGTGTGACATTTAGTGTTGTCTTCTGCTGCTATATCTGCTTCAGGGTTGCATATTTATGCTCGTCTGCAGACCTTGAGTAAAACAAGTGGTTATTTGACCTGTTGTTGCCTCGCTATCAGCTCAAAGACTTCTGGCCACTGGATATTTTTTCTTTCCTCTTTTTTAGACCATTCTCGGTAAACTCTTAAAAATAGTTGGAAGATATTAAAATCCTTGTTATTTCTGAAATACTCAAACCAACCAGTCTGACTATAAAAACACATTTCTTCCTCATTCTGACACATAATTTGAACTTTGGGAGGTCATCACTGCCGTGTGTACATGTCGAAAGATGTGACTGGCCAATAAGATATTTGTACTAGTAGTGCTAGTAGTTATAGAGGTGTACCTAATGAAGTAGCCAGTGATTGTAAGTGCCTTTGAAGACACAAGTTCTGTCTGAGAGTTTAAGAAAAATCTCACATTGAGAAAACACCCAATCATGATCTTTCTGTTACAATTGTCATATTGTTTCAGGAACTAAACCAAACCAAAATGTAACCACAACACCACACACCTTTGCAAAAATCGGTCCAATTAATGACTCAGAGGGTACCATTCATTCTGCATGTCATCAGATCAGAAAACATCATCAAGTGTCTTCCTCAAACACTGTAATCCCAATAAAGGGGTCAAAGTGGTGCAGATTTGCACCCCTCTGACAACGATGTCAAAAACAAAAATGAGCAAAATGTTAAATGCTGCTGCATAGGCGTGCATTAGATTGCACAAGGGTTCAGACCTTTTTTTTTTTTTTTTTTAATATATCACATCCTTAGAGAGTTAGCTTCCAATCCCTCGCATCCACTTCTCCATTTTAGAGAGATAATTGCCTCCCATAAGTTGCTGTCCTGACATCCTGTTTGGATTACCCTGCCTCTTCTCGTCATACGACTCTAAATTATTTAAGATTGGAAAAATAAACTCTCCAGCGGTGAATGTATATCATTAATACATGAGCAATGGTTTGCAGTTATGGTAAGTGTTTTACATTAATTACAGCAGTGGAATTTAACTAAGATCATTTCTACAAGTACTGTCCTTAAGTGCAATTTTAAGGTAAGTATACTTTACCTGAAAATATCCAGTTCATTTTATGTTTCAAATGGAAATCTTGTACTTCTTACTCCACTGCTAACATTTATGATTAGTGCATTATTCTGCACTACGCGCCCCTAGATGTTGAAGTACAAGTTCAAGAACCCTGAAGACTAGAAAAAATGGACTAGAAAAGCTGTTGTGGACAAATTGCCTGGACAAGGTCAAAAGAAAGGTTGTTTTTTTTATGTCACTAACAGACACACACTTATGCAGAGTGTATTTTAATACAGGATTTCCAGTTGATGGCAGGATGAACTGAAGTAGTTTTTTACAAGGTAAAAATTTGTACCTCTGCAGCTCCACATGGTCTAAAAGTCATGATACTGTAGAAGCAGTGTTGTGGAGCCACACAGGCCAAAGTGACTCATTCAGCAAGAATGCGTTCAGCTTGGCCCGTGGCTGCTCTACGTATCTCTCCACCCTTGCACTGTCATATCACAAGACTTTCACGATTTTGAGGTGTTTGTGTGTTGACAAAAAGCCTTGGGGGCGTCAAACATTCCTGTCTGCTGTTGAGACAGCTCGCTGGCTACAATTCAGTGAGTCTTTTTTCAAATCATAACCTTTACTGTTTCCTGGGGATCAATCTGTCATGGATAGTCCATTAGAGTAGATGTATTATCGTTTCTTGCCGATTACCAAATCGTCACATTGTTGCAAGTAAGCATTTAATAGCACATCAGAGCAATTTCTGTGCTTAATGGCCCTGCAAGTTATGGTGCCAGAGACTCTATTCAGTGTGTCCCAATCGAGTCGTTGATACCATTCTCTTTGAATGAGTGAAGAGAAAGGACTGCATTCATTTTCTATGTGGAACCATTAGCCATATCTAGAACACAGTGTCCATCACAAGAGGATAACAAGTTCTATTTAAGACAGAATCACGAGGCTACTGTGTTTAACTGCACAACTTCAACAAGAGAAAAGAAAGAAAAATCTGAAGATCTGAAAGGTAGCCTTACATTCATGTGATTATCCAACAGTGGATATGACAGCTCCCTCCCACGTACTGAACAGCCGTGTGTGTTCATATGTGTGTGTGTTGGTGGGACACCTCCTCCATGATTTATATCCTCTGACAGTGCCTGAATTCTGCAGGCCATCACGGTGTACTGGGAATCAGATGTGTGGGCATCTAACGACTGTCTTCACCAGTACCTCATCAAAAGGCTCATCAGCAGTTTTGTTTTTTCTGTGTATATGCGAATATAGAGGAAGTGCCTTCGGCTTCAATGCTCCTTGGCGAGGTGATACACAAGTGATGAACTCTGTGCAAAAGGATACTCTTTGAGAACAGAAAGCCTCCATTCGTTTGAATCCAAGTGGTTTACATAAAAATGACCACAAAAGGAAACTAACTTTTTCCTGGCTTGTGAAACCGCTCTTGAATTCATTTAAAAATAGAAATGGTCTCTGATTGGCAGTCCTGCAGATTTTTCAGTCTTTAAAGCACCTACAGTAAAAGAAAATTTTGTCACGTTGTTACAGCTAACACAGATGCTAGAATGCTTTCTGCCCCAGACTGGACAAGATGCTGCCGCATCAATGCCTCAAATGTTCTCCATCTCCTTTTATTCCCCTCTGTCACACCAACCCCCTGTGTGTCCTCCTTCGCTGCATATGTGAATCTTCTCTGTGGTCTTCCTCTTTTCCTCTTTCCTCCATCTTCAGCATCTTTTCCCCAATATATCCAATAGCCCTCTCGATCTCGACTCTCTAAACTTTGTCTCCAAACCAGTTAGCCTGGTCCCCTAATGTACTAATTTCTAATGCTGAAATGAACAACCATTGCTGAACTCTAAATAAGTCCAGTTGCCTTTTTTTCACACACAATTCAGACCACCTGACAATCACCTCTACCCACCCTCTTCTTCTTTGGATGGTTGACCCCAGGTAAATAATCTCAACCACCTTCATTACCTCTGCTTCTTGCATCATCTATACCATTCTGAGCTATAACAAATAAAAATACATACAAAAATAAATCAACATTAAAATATTTTCCATTAAGGTCACTGGAAGACAAAAGGCCAAACCACAGAACATACTTTATTTACATTATGTGTGTAATGCCACGGTTTTTAACAGTAGCAGGAGCATTAATAGCATTAAGCTTTCAATAAAACTCAAAGAGTCTTCCTTGATCTATGATGCAAATATAAATAGGATAAAAAGGGAATGCAGAAGGATGTAATCTAATGTGCAGGGGTCTCACTGCTGCTTTCCATGTATGCATATGGAAGCAGAGGGAATTCCCAGAAGAGAGTTATACCATGGAATATGAATTAGTGCAGGTGGAAACAACAGTCCTCTCATTAATATAATGTTCCTGATTGAAAAACAATTCACTTTACTCATGTTATTTCCCAGTGAACTACCCTATTGAGTTTCCCGATGTTTTTTAACAACAGATGCCAAAAAGCTTATAAATTGATCCTATAAACTATACTGTCTGTATAACACTCCTACTTAAGAATTGTTTTCCAAAAACTACTATAGCGTTGGAGCTGCAAGCCAGAGAGAAGGGAAACCAGAATGGGTTTAACAGGTAATTTAGACATCATATACAATATCTACAGGCTTATCCTTTGGCTTTATTTTACTTTAACAAGACATTGTGTTATGCAGTGAAGCTTTTTCACTAAACAAGGCTTTTTAATTTGATCTACAAGCACTGCAGACACGACAGCCATCTGTAGCCTCAAAGGAACTCTCTCTTCCCTCCTCCACTCTTTCTATTTAACGGTATGCCACAGAGCTCTGAGCAAAACATGGCTAATACCTCTAACTCAATCTTCCAAATGAGCACGAACAAGTGAGTAGGATGGGGAACAAAATGAAAAAGAAAAGACATGGAGGGTGGTTTGCTGAGGGAATGAGCAAAGAGCTGAGGAATAAAAGTATCAGGGAGGAGGAGGAAAGAGTGAGAGCTGACCAGAGGGAGAAGAGATGCAGGAGAAGGACAGCTGAATATTCATTATTAGGCCACAAGGGAGAAATTTACAGCACTCACACACACACACACAGATAGATTAAGAATCACACCTAAAGGCTTAGGTCAAAGAATGTGCTGCTGCACACAAACAGTGCTGTCTATAAATGTTCATGCTGTTGGTGACCAACAGTACCATCGCGGATCTGCTCCTATCAAGATATATCACTACACAGTGGCAGTCGCCCCAGCGGGAGGATACATCACACAGGATCAGACAGCATGAGGCTAAACTATGACTCCCCCAGCCTAGTGTCTCGAGGAATTAAGTCTGTACTGGATGATTCTTCACCTCACAAGTCAGGTCCACTGCTTTTATGTAGTGAGTTAGCTGATGGGTAAATACTATTTCAAGCAATATTTCTTTTTTAATCCCTACTTGTGTGGTTTGTTGTGGTTTCCTAATCTTCTAAAAAAAGTGCCTCCCTTATTTAGCACTGGATTTGAGATATACACTACTATAACACAGATTTTTACATTTCAGACTGTCTTTGTTACCTGTAACGAAGAGTGAGGCACAAAGGTCTGGTCCACTTCTACCTTATTGAGTGGTGATTCTTAAGTACACGAATACAAGTTACACTCTGAGTCAAAGTACAAACTGAGTACACGCCATGATTCAGTATCTTGTAAATCCACCTTTAGAAGCAATGACTTGAAATTATTATTTTCTGTATGACTTTATCAGCATTGCACATTGTTATGGGGGAATTTTGGCCCACTCTTCTTTACATTGTTGCTTCATTTCAATAAGCTTTGCAGGCATTAGTTTATGCACAGGTCTGTTAAGGTCCTGAAAAAGCATTTCAATTAGGCCGAGGTCTTTACTTTTACTGGATTGTTGCAAAACCTTGATTTTTTTTTCAGCTTTCTGCTGGCAGCCTTTCCAAGAAAGCCACACGTGTTCAGTCTTGAACTGTTCTGAACTTTAACATTAAACATGCTGACTGAGGACTGTAGAGTCGGAGATGGGTTTTCTGCAATTTTCTGTGCATTGCACAGTCTGACGTTGAGGTAAAGTTGAAATTTGGAAACTCTTTTGAATGTTTCCCACTTGTGAATCATCTTTGGTTTTTTTTTTTTTTTTTAAATAGCCTTTTAACACTTCTCAGAAAGAACAACAGTTTCTCTAAGACCAGTGCTGAAGTTGTTCCTCCTTAACATTTTATTAAAACACACCTAAATGCTCAAGATGACCAAACTGCCAAGATTTAGGCTTTTACAGAGAAGGTCATATTTGCTGATGCTGACTATCAGTTAATCATGTGGATTTGATAAGCAACACCTGCCTTTTACTTACCCTCTTAATTTCTATGAAATCAATAAGAATGTACTTTTAATGTAGTTTTTCACGTTTCTTCAGTCTCAGCTGACTGCAGGTTTCCCCAACCATTTAAACAGAATATTTGCATAATGACTGAAACTAGCACAACTGATGAACATTGGGCTGCTAGGTCAGTTTCTTCATCATTAATATGCAATTTGTCATCACCACTGATCAACAACTACTGATCACTGATCAGTGGCCATTGATCAATGGGTCCAAGACTTGGATGAACGAAACATTTCTCCCACTGAAAACGCTATGTCCAGATAAACTGAATCAACTTTTGGGATTTCCTTACCCAGATGATTGAGCATCAAGAAATTTTAAGCCATGCTAAGGAACACATGATTTTTCTCTTAACATGAAACCTTAGAATTAAAAAGACGGCGCAGTGTCTTTTTCACATGTCTTTTACTAGTGGAGAAGCACTTTCTGCCAGGAAGTTTCTGTACAGTAGGACCAGAGTAACATTTTTGAAAGATTTCTTTACCTGGTATTTTTACTAGAATTATCATATTTTCTAAACGTGACTGAAAACTGAAAATAATATAAAGATTTCAGCAAAAAGACCCCGAAGGCAAACATCTGCCACTTGTCATCATTTGGGCTGAAAAAGAAAATATTGATTTTATGTGCTAAACCCCATTTTCTCAGGAGAAAGCCTTATGCTTAAAACACTGCAAAGTGGCTGATTTTACATCTTAGGAAGACTTTCTTGCTTACTGCTCAACTGATCTGGACTTAAAAGATCTCTAATTTCCAAAAAAATCCCCTGTCTCCTAGTCTAAATTCAGAGAAGAGAAAAGCAGAAGAGGTTAAGGTCACAGCTCCCTCTGGATTTCCAATATGCTAAATAGTTATTATGAATTTTTTTATCCACTGATACCAAAATCATATTGCCTATACCAGATTTAACACTCTCTGGATTGCATACAGGCAGCACAAAGTGAATATAAAAGACAAAGCTATTAATTTCTTATACACCACATATTATTTTTAAAGGAAGAGCTCAGCAAACATTATGCTACTAACTTTGACTTTACTTTCAGTAAAAAGGGGGTTAAAAAGAAGATTATTATTATTCCTTAAATTTAACCATCATCTTTTCCTAACCTTAGCTAACAGCTTTTCTGTCATGTTCTCCTTGAGTTCACAACCTACATCCCTGAATTTGTTTTTTATCAGCCATTAACAATAACGGAAAGAATTAAAGTGGAATTTTCACTTGCTTGTTTTACTTGCATTTATTATATTAAATCACAGCAGTTCCAATTTGCCTCCAATTACTCACATGCAATGGCTTCATGCCCCAGCAGGAAGTACTGCCCTTAAGTTCAAGAACCACCGTCTTAACCATAATGCAGAGTCCACACAGAAAGCAAGAATTTTGCAAAGGATTCATAATCTTAGGTTTTACAAATTCTTTTTTTAAATGATAATCATCTTCAGTCTTCCACATAATACAAGCACACAGATACAGAGTGTTTGTAATGACAAATATGTTTTTCACAGAACAGCCATAACAAGCATCACATGGATGTGAAAAATAGCTTTTCTGCCCACATTTTGGGATTGGCTTCATTTCTAAGACATTATGATTCAGTTTGGCACTAACTGAGAAAAAAATAGACACATATACACTGAAATTTAAATAGCAGGTCTAGTAAATGTTTATGTATAAATTAAACACATATATTGAATTTTATGCTTAGTGATAGATTAATTTTTAGGTTTGGATGTGAGCACAACTAAGATTCAAGAAACAATTAATCAGCAGTATCCCTGCAGCATTTTTCTTATTTTTCTTCTTTATTCAAGATTTTATTGAAACGATGAAATTCAAGTCAAAGTATTTAATAGAGTCAAAAAATGATGTGTTTAAGTGACATTTAAAAGTCCAGAAAAGCAACAGCTATCGAGTCTTTGTTGGTTTGTTTGCAGGGACAGAACACTGTGTGGGGGTGAGGTCTTTCAAAGGCATGGGGGTATGCTCTAAGCAGAAGTGAATCTGTATAACCCTTGAGAACAAAAGAACAAGGTGACATTTGACAAAAACAAGCCCTGTGGGTGTTTTTGTGGCATCCTTAAAGGGTCCTCTCGGATGATTAAGAGATGAGACATTGAGAGGTCACCACAGGCCTCACTTCCACATGCACGCACTCCATCTCTATGTCTATTAATCGAACTGTTCATGAATGCAGGCATACATGCACAGTGACACGCACATTGCTCCCTAAGCAGTCCTACGATGACCCACAGTCTCCCTGCTGCAGTTTGGCCGCAGGACAGCGAGTGAGTCAGCTTGCTCAGCCAGCCACACAGTCCTGCCTGTTTTGTCTTTCAGGAGGCCTGTTTATCTGCCAACCTTCAGTATTTGACTGTAGGTCCGTCTAGTCTATCTGACCCGTGTGCATTTCTGCTTGTCTATATTTTTTCTTTATCTATTTTCATTCCCACACTAAGTATACTTTAAGGGGAAGACTTTCAGATCATCAAATAGTGTCACAGAACCCTTATGCCCTCAAATGACTAATGTTTGTACTCTATTTTTTTTCTATTTTCCGAAACTATTGTAGTCTTTACCTTATGATATACTCAGCATACTCAGGTGACTACTGTGAATTTGTCCTATATAATTAAAAGGGAATTGAACTGAACGGAAAAGAGGAGAGGAACATTGGGTAGATAACTTATTCCATCTATGATTGTGGTCCTTAGAAAACAGTAATTAAAGTGTTGATAACACTTCCTAGCTCCTTTGAGGCACTATTGAACCTTTGGCACAGTTAATGCTACTAGAAGAAACCTTTAGAATAAGGTCTTCCTCTGCAGGCGTGATCCCACCTTTTTGAAGAGGGCTTTTAGCTTACATAATTTGCAGTGCCTAATCTTTATCATCTTTTCTTTCCTCTCCTCCTTTTCATTATCCCCTTCTAGGCCCAGCCAGGGGCTCCATGCCCCTCCATGGAGCTCTGGGTCAGCCATTGGATCATCTGGTGGATTGCTGGCCATCACAGCTGTCTGGTTGGACTCTCTGCCAGCCTGGTCAGCAGATGTTTTACTACCTGTGGACGAGCTTCTGCCAAATCATACCTCTCGTAAGGGTCTGCACTGACATTAAAAAGCCACACTGACTTCCCCAGCTCATTGCGTCTCTTCTCAAGTTTCGTCCAACGTTCTGGACCACCAGGAAGTGCTTGTGGTGGTATCCAGTCCCCATCACCCACATTTCCTGTCAACAACTTCCAGTCACCAAGTCACAATGCTGCCCTCACGACTGTGTCCCAGATCCCAAAGCCATTGAGTATCAATGCCTTGTCATATGGTTCTCCAGCTTTCCTAGAAACTGGGTCAATGTTGAAAAGAATTTCAGTGCGAGGACAGGGAAGACCTTCACTGATGCTTCCCCAAACATCATGACCATCAAGGCCATGGTGGGACTGCCGCGCTCCAGCAAGCCCCAATAAAGTAGGATACCAGTCAGAGACATGAATCAGTGCTCTGCTTACTATACCTTTCTTCTTTAGAAGTGGGCTGTGGACAAAGCCCACAGTCCGAATGCCCCCTTCCCAGTAGGTTCCTTTGCCACCTCTCAGTGTCCAGTTGCTTCCGCCCGAGAGTGGCTGCCCACCGTTATCAGAAGAGTAGATGAGTACAGAGTTTTCATAGAGCTCTTGAGTCTTTAGTTCCTGGACCACTTGTGCAACCCCGCTGTCCAGGCAGCTCAGCATGGCTGCATAATGACGCCTGAGACGATTGCACTGGGAATCATAAAGGTGAAGAAAATGGTCTGGTACCTGCAACGGCGCATGGGTGGCCTGAAGGGAGAGATAGAGGAAGAGTGGTGTATGTGGGTCGTGTCTCTTCAAGAACTGCTTCACTCTGGTTGTACAAATGGAAGATTTAAAAGAATTTAATGACTGTATTTCTGTAGGATTTCTCTATTTACATGTACCAGGATACTTACCCGTCTATGCAGAGGAGAGTGGAGTAGTTCCCAGCCATCTCCCAGGCAGGCCTGTCTCCATCATGCAGGTCAAATCCACAAGCTTCTGCCCCGTCACAGCTCTGATAGGAGAAATGATCTCCACTGCCAGTCAATGTACCCAGGAAACTCTGAAAACCACGTCCTGTTGGCAAGCAGCTTGGCCTGCAGAAGCCTAGGTGCCACTTACCCACCGTGTGTGGCGTATCCAGCTTCAGCCAGATGCTCTGGTGGGGTGGGAATATCAGGGGGCAAGCACAGCGGTTGACGTGGGTGGATGATTGAATGCTGGAGTCCAGTGTGAATTTGGTAGCTGGCAAAATTGAGTAGGGAGAGTGTGAGAAAAGATGTCACAGTATATTGCTACATATATTATGAAGCAATACTGGGAAGGGTTGTGTAGCCAATATTGCACCTTTGGGTACTCATAGGCTGCTACACACCATTGTAGTGAAGGTGGGGTATTTTTAAAGTCTTAGTTTACATATGATACACACTCTCTCTCTCTCTCTCTCTCTATATATATATATATATATATATATATATATATATATATATATATATATATATATATATATTAGGGGTGCAACGATACACAAAATTCACGGTTCGGTTCGGTTCGATACTTTGGTGTCACGGTTCGATATTTTTTCGATACAAAAAAATGTTCATGCATTTTTAATTTGTCATTTATTAAAATTATAAATATATATTTTAACTCAAAAGTACAGTTTTTAAATTTAACCCTAACCCTTGTGCATGTTTTTTATTTTGACAGCGAATGCGCACCTGCTGACCACTTATGTGCAGCCCTGGTTATTTAGCTCATCATATCGCAGCCACAGAAATTCTTTTGTCCATGAAACCATAAAGCTGCACTTTCTTTTTGCCTTATAGTCTGATTTGTCATAACTTCTCCGTTTTGTGGTAAGCTTTTCTTTGGCTGTCACTTCTTCACCCTGACCTGTCTTATTTGGCTCAGCAGAACTGAAATGCTTTTACACACTCACTCACATAAGCTCAGCGATTCTCTGCGCGATCAACCTCTCACATGTGTAAGCTGCGGGAGATTTCACTTGTCATGTTTGCATAGTAAGCTAATGATTAATAAGACGATGTCAGAGGAATTGGTGCACAAATTATCATCACTCACAGATCAGTGCTGTCGCTCTCTATACACAGTTCGCACGATTGCAAAGTGAAAGCAAAAAAACAAGCGCAAATTCAAACGCGACTTCAATATGTCACATATTGACAGTGGCTCACCGATGCCAATGACATAATTACCCAGCTACATTTCTGAAAGAATGCAAAAGCATTGACATATATTTTTCCTACAATAGCCCGACGGGCAGGGAAGAGAAAGATTTTGGTAGCCCGACTGAAAAAAATCGCTAGCTCCAGGACGTCGGGCTAGCGATATTGCGAGCCCTGTATCTGATTGAGGAATCACTCATCTTTGGAAAAGAGAGTTTATTACAGAGAAATGGCTCTTTCCAAAATAAAAGCTATACTATCCGCTTCTTCTGGGCTATATTCTCAGCAGCATAAGGAGAATCATGTGCTAACAGCTGTCTAAATGACTCGGCTAAAGTTAGTAGCATGCTTGCTTTTTTTTGTCTGCTTCCACTTGTCTTTGCACTAGGATGATGTCGGCTTAAATGTGCAGTCATATTGGTTGTGTTCCCACTAGTGCTTTCAGGTTAATCTCGTTGAAATGACCTTAACGCCACAACACGGCAAATCTCCGTTAACGAGCTACCACCGATCGCTCAGTGCATGGGGCTAGACAGCCAACACGTTAACGAGCTAACTGCGCTAACACACTAGTTCACACCAATGTAATTGAGCATTGCATGGCACATCCAACATACTGTTTTACTTTAGTCCATGACTCGCTTACCTTCAGGGTCATACGTCACATGAAAACCAAAATAATTCCAAACGCCAGATCTGAATGAGGTTCAATTTGCCTGTTGCAAGTAGAGCTTAACTTCTGTCTCGCTAGCTTGCCCTGCGCTCTTCCTTCTGACTATGCTGTCTGTGTTGAGCGCTCAGTGGATCTGCACTCGACAGTGCAGCCTAGGCGGAGTAGTCGAACACAGATTCACTGAGCGCTCAACACAGACAGCATCGTCAGAAGGAAAATTGATAAAATAAATTACAAATGTTGTATTGTTCGATACATATGCGTACCGAACCGAAAGCACTGTATCGAACGGTTCAATATCGATACGAATATCGTTGCACCCCTAATATATATATATATATATATATATATATATATATATATATATATATATATATATATATATATATATATATATATAAATAAAAAACACCCAGCACGCCCCTGCGGGCGGTTTATCCTTCAAGCTCGGGTCCTCTACCAGAGGCCAGGGAGCTTGAGGGTCCTGCGCAGTATCTTAGCTGTTCCCAGGACTGCGCTCTTCTGGACAGAGATCTCCGATGTTGTTCCCGGGATCTGCTGGAGCCACTCGCCTAGCTTGGGAGTCACCGCACCTAGTGCTCCGATTACCACGGGGACCACCGTTACCTTCACCCTCCACATCCTCTCGAGCTCTTCTCTGAGCCCTTGGTATTTCTCCAGCTTCTCGTGTTCCTTCTTCCTGATATTGCTGTCATTCGGAACCGCTACATCGATCACTACGGCCGTCTTCTTCTGTTTGTCTACCACCACTATGTCCGGTTGGTTAGCCACCACCATTTTGTCCGTCTGTATCTGGAAGTCCCACAGGATCTTAGCTCGGTCATTCTCCACCACCCTTGGGGGCATCTCCCATTTTGACCTCGGGACTTCCAGGTTATACTCGGCACAGATGTTCCTGTACACTATGCCGGCCACTTGGTTATGGCGTTCCATGTATGCCTTGCCTGCTAGCATCTTGCACCCTGCTGTTATGTGCTGGATTGTCTCTGGGGCATCTTTACACAGCCTGCACCTGGGGTCTTGCCTGGTGTGATAGACCCCAGCCTCTATGGATCTTGTGCTCAGAGCTTGTTCTTGTGCTGCCATGATTAGTGCTTCTGTGCTGTCTTTCAGTCCAGCTTTGTCCAGCCACTGGTAGGATTTCTGGATATCAGCCACCTCCTCTATCTGCCGGTGGTACATACCGTGCAGGGGCCTGTCCTTCCATGATGGTTCCTCGTCTCCCTCCTCTTTCTTGGGTTTCTGCTGCCTGAGGTATTCACTGAGCACTCGGTCAGTTGGGGCCATCTTCCCAATGTATTCTTGGATGTTCGTTGTCTCATCCTGGACTGTGGTGCTGACACTCACCAGTCCCCGGCCCCCTTCCTTCCGCTTAGCGTACAGCCTCAGGGTGCTGGATTTGGGGTGAAACCCTCCATGCATGGTAAGGAGCTTTCTTGTCTTTATGTCAGTGGCTTCTATCTCCTCCTTTGGCCAGCCTATTACCCCAGCAGGGTACCTGATCACGGGCAGGGCGTACGTGTTGATGGCCCGGATCTTGTTCTTACCATTCAGCTGACTCCTCAGGACTTGCCTGACCCTCTGCAGGTACTTGGTGGTTGCAGCTTTTCTAGCGGCCTCTTCATGGTTCCCATTTGCCTGTGGGATCCCCAAGTACTTGTAACTGTCCTCTATGTCTGCAATGTTGCCTTCTGGTAGTTCAATCCCCTCAGTTCTGACTACCTTCCCTCTCTTTGTTACCATCCGACTACACTTCTCCAGTCCGAACGACATTCCAATGTCATTGCTGTATAGCCTGGTAGTGTGGATCAGTGAATCGATGTCTCGTTCACTCTTGGCATACAGCTTGATGTCATCCATGTACAGGAGGTGGCTGACAACTGCTCCGTTCCGTAGTCGGTATCCGTAGCCAGTCTTGTTAATGATCTCACTGAGGGGGTTCAGGCCTATGCAGAACAGCAGTGGGGACAGAGCATCTCCTTGGTAGATCCCGCACTTGATGGTGACTTGTGCTATGGGCTTGGAGTTGGCCTCTAGTGTTGTACGCCACATCCCCATTGAGTTCCTGATGAAGGCTCTTAGGGTCCCATTGATCTTGTACAATTCTAGGCATTCCAGTATCCAGCTGTGGGGCATTGAGTCATAGGCCTTCTTGTAATCAATCCAGGCAGTGCACAGGTTGGTCAGTCTGGTCTTGCAGTCTCGGCTGATTGTTCTGTCTACCAGTAGCTGGTGTTTTGCGCCTCTGGTATTCTTGCCAATTCCTTTCTGTGTCCCGCTCATGTATTGACCCATGTGCCTGTTCATCTTAGCCGATATGATGCCTGACAGGAGCTTCCATGTAGTACTGAGGCAGGTTATTGGTCGGTAGTTGGAGGGGACCGGTCCCTTCTTGGGGTCCTTGGGGATCAGGACCGTCCGGCCTTCAGTTAGCCATTCCGGGTGTCTCTCGTTAACTAGCAGCTGGTTCATTTGTGCTGCCAGACGCTCGTGGAGTGCAGTCAGCTTCTTCAGCCAGTAGGCGTGAACCATGTCGGGCCCTGGTGCTGTCCAACTCTTCATACTGGAGACCCTTTCTTGGATATCTGCCACTGTGATGGTTACTGGACCCTGTTCAGGGAGGTCGCTGTGGTCTGCCCTCAGATCCTCTAGCCACTGAGCATTGCCGTTATGGGTTGCATCCTTCTCCCATATGCTCTTCCAGTATTGCTCCGTCTCCAGCCTTGGTGGTGCTGTTCTCTTATTGTTCCCTTGCCACTGAGAGTACACCTTTGCTGGTTCTGTGGAGAACAGCTGGTTTATTCTCCTGCCTTCTATCTCTAGAAGGCAGGAGAAAAGAGAGATAGAAGGCAGGAGAATAAACCAGCTGTTCTCCACTGGTGTACCTCCTCAAGCGGCTGGCCAAGGCTGTGAGTCTTTGCTTGGCAGTTTCCAAGGCCTCAGGTATGGACAGCTTGCTGTATTTCTTAGGCACCTTATTTGTCGCACCTTTCTGCAACTCCGTTAGTTGGCTAACCTCCCTCCGTGCTACTTTGATCTTGCCCTCTAGCCTCCTTCTCCATGGAGGGTACTGCCCCTTGTCGCTGTTCAACTTGTAGCCAAGCATCTCACTGATCACTGTTGCCGTATTGTAGATGAGCTTGTTAGTGTCGGTAATCGTGGTTGTAGGTATTGCCCGTAGTGCTGCATTAACATCATCTAGCAGACCTTCTGAGGGTACTTCACGTAATCTTGGTAACCGGCTACGGGGGATCCAGGTTTCAAGCTTGGCCATGATCCTATTTTTCAGGTCAGTTCCTCTCGCACTCAACGATCCTTCTCCTATCGCACTTGGGGCTATGTACCCAATCTCGGGTGATGATATCTCCCCCCTGACCTGGCGTCCTGACTCCTCCTTGCCGTAGCATTTGTGTTGTACCTCGTCAATCTCTAGCTGTGAGAGCAGTCCCTTCTTTCGAATGTTGGAACACTGAGCTACTAGTTGTTTCGCCGTCATTGTGGATGTTGGGTATCGAAGAATCCATAGGTCCCTCATCCTATTCATGTAGCCCCTTCCGCCGGGGTTACTTGCGTAGTAGCATTCCAACAACGCCCTGTTTTCGTCTCTTGCCCACCGATGCCTTCTTGTTCCAGTAGCCCACTTTTCATCAGGGTGCCCTGGTTCCTCAACACCTGACGCGGACCTTGTTGATCCGGGCGACGTCCGAGCCGGCATGCCTTCATATTTATCTGTCTCGCTCATGTCTGCGGTAGGCTTGCTTAGCATAGGGGGTCTAGCCTTAGGACCCTTACTGGATACAGACGCCCCAGGCTATCCAGCTGCTGCGCTATATATATATATATATATATATATATATATATATATATATATATATATATATATATATATATATATATATATATATATATATATATAACCTTTATAAAGTCTTAGTTTATATATGCTTCTCTCTCTCTCTCTCTCTCTCTCTCTCTCTCTCTCTCTCTCTCTCTCTCTCTCTCTCTCTCTCTCTCTCTCTCTCTCATATATATATGTATATATATGTGTGTGTATATATATATATATATATATGTATGTATGATATCATATACTTCAGCAAAACACCTTAGTGGTAATGTAGTAAGAGCTAAAAGATATAAAGTCAATAAAAAGAATCACGTCTCCTTTTATAGCCAACATGATCAATCAAAATTCCAATAAAGTGGATTTCAGAAGGCAAACAATCTCTTTGCTCCTTGATATAAACACAGATGGTACTTCATTACCACAAGACAAAAAGCCTGTTGATGATATGATTAATTACTTCTGCTGCAAACAGAAGCTGTAAATGAATAATTATACTGCCGGAATAATCATGTAACGAGGAAACTCACCGCCCTGTCGTGAGTTGACTGCGAGAGGGTGAGCAGATAGGTTGGACATAATAATTTTCCAGTTTAACCCCCTCTGCTGCCAGCCGGTCCAATACTGGAGTGTGGATGTCTGAGCCATGGTAACCAATGTCTCCATAGCCCTGGTCGTCCACCATAATGAAGATAAAGTGAGGTAGCCTGGGCTTTTCAACCTCCTCTGTTTTCACACTTTCCTTAAACGTGTCTTCATCCTGACAGGCAAGGCTAAAGAACAAGGTTGCACCAAACACAAGAATAAACAAAGAGGAGCTTCTTCCCGTAATCTCGAGCAATACCTTGTAACTAATATTTACTCAAAGCTGATTTTTTCTTCGTATTTCTGCTTAGTCTGCAGTTAATAAATCTCCAGCCAGATCACATTTGCAGAACGGGCAGATCTGTGGTCTCAAAGAGCTTGTCCAAAAGTCTTATCTATCCATTAAGTATGAGCTGCTGTCTTTTTCTGGGGCTTATTCTTAGTTTTGTAAGCTGGAGCTGAACTGGTGCCAGCTTCTGTGGTGGGTGGAGAAAAAGTCTGTCTCTAAGAGGTGCAAGAAACTGGCAGAGGTGAGAGTTTGAGAGAGAGACAGAGAGGTTTACCTTTTTGCAGTGCCTCGCTAGATTCCTATGTAGCTTCAGTTGTGCTATAGGATTGCTGGGAAGGTGTTGGGTAAGAATTAGAGGCAAATGTACTGCTCAGAGAAAGTAGACAGACATGGTGTTCTTAGCTTGCAAATCATGATTTTTATACTCACAGCAACACTACATTAAGGTAATATTAAAGGTACAAACCATAAACCTAACAGATGTACAGTGGTAAATATGTCAAACAACCAAAAGTTTAAGCAGCAGGAACACGGAAGATTTACGCAGAACGCAACACATATGATGCACTTTCTTGACCCGAAATTCAAATTTTGACACTTAAATACTTTTCTTTCCTTCAGGTAGAGCCACGCCAGGAAAACACTTGGTTACCAGTGCTGGACTATAAAATGACTTCACTATAAAACCTCTGTGTTTTTTTCTTTAATAAGCAGCAACATCCTTCTGGCTTGTGTTGTACTGAGCTGGCAGCGAGCTAATCTATCAAAAGCAGGTCCAAAGAGTCAAACATCTATTACCTCTGTTTCAGCTGCTTTGGCCTGCCCACAGTTGTTTTGCAGCTGCAAGCCACTTTGTAACCCATCTTTGGGGAGTGGACATAAATCCTGCAAAAAAATCATTATCGGAGAAGAAAATAACATTATTTGTTTCGCTACAGTGGGTGGCCCTTATTGTTGAACTACTCTGATGTTCCCAAACTTACATTAAAACTTTTCAGCCAATATTTAGATTATTTTCTGTGCTGTTGATCCCTAACTACACTATAAATCCTTTAGCCTCTTAAATTTTTCTTTCATTGATTGGTGCAGCTCATTTAATACCTGTTAACAATTACTGCCTGTGCGATGGCATCGAAACCTATCCGGCCAAAGGAAAGCTTCCGGAATTGTGATGAGAATATTTATCGACCACTGTGCTCTTAGTCTTCACCTCACTGCCATCTGCACCCCACAATGCTGAGAGAAAATCAATGCCTCACATACGAGTCCATTTCCTATGGTACGGAGGCAAAGTTATGTAATTTCGCAGGCTTTTTACCCATGGTGAAAGTGAAGCGTCCGCTGGGGAGATTCTTATCTCAGTATCATCTTTCACTAAGAATGATGAAATGATTTGTGGGAAATGTGAACATGTAAACAAAGGACTATATATTATAAAGTTAAAGTGTCAAGAGGGGTACAGGAAAGAAGAGGGGGAAGAAAAAGGAAAAGCAGTGGACAGAAAAAGCTTCAGTGTCTAAGAGTACAAGATAAACAAAGTGGCATAAAAGGAGCAGTCACTTTGTCTTGTGTGTGTGTGCACGTCGAGGTCTCTGGGTGTAGCCATCAGTTTGTTTCGGGGAAATGCAGGACGACGTGAACTCTGTTCTACCACTAAGAGGAGGGAGACGAGAGGGAGACGGGGCTGTAAAAATGGAAAGTGACAAATGTCTTCTTGAGGAGTAGACAGTAAGGGATTGTACTCTTTCCTCAGCTGTCTGAGGAGACACAAAGACATGGTGCTATCAAAAACTGGTGTTATAGATTCTTTTCTACATACGATGTGGGCTGCAGAAGTACATTTTAAAAAACCCACAATGATGAAAGACGAAAATAAAACAAACAATCTACAAAAAGGTTCAGTTTATAGTTGACCCTTTTACTTTTTCAGGGCTCGCATTGTCAAGAATAATGTCTAAGTGAGGGGAAAAATCCCTTTCTGAATGACAGTACTGGGGAATTTGGTGTGTAGGTAAAACAAGCAAACCATGCAAACCCAGTGTGTGTTTTAACAGTGTGTGTTTGCATGCGGGTGTGTTTTGGAAAAGGCAGTGGTGCAGGGTAGAAGGGAGTAGGAGTTGCTGTGATTTATTCATGATGACGAATAAGTGACTCACTTGAGCTGGAGACACTCTTAAGCTGGATCTAAGGTGAGGAAATGTGTGTATGTGTGTAACTCTGTCTAAATATGACTTTCATTTTGAAGTCATCATCCAAAATAAAGAGCCTTCTATATTAAAAATTACCCACTTGAGACTCTTTATCGTATTTCAAATCCACAATCCAATATATACACTCATTTGTGGTTCAGTAGAATGACGTCAGTGCAAGCGAAGGGCAAATCATGTAAATGAAACTTACAGATGACATGTTAAAAAAATGGAATGTTGGCTCTCTAAAATCTGCAGATGCAATCAGAACTACAACTCACAATTTTGCATTTTGATGGGTCTGAATTATGATTTAAAACTCAGTTACTAGCACTGCTGCAGTGTGACACGAGGGAAGGGAAATCATATTTGCCAAAAATAACCACGTCTTCTGTACTACTGCACTATGACCGAAACTTGCAGTACTATCCAGTAAGAAAAGCATTCATGGCACAGCACGTATGTTGCATTTACAATTAGTTTGTCATGAATAAACGGATTATCACTAAAACACTGAAAAAAAAAACCGTGAAAACTGCACCTGTGTAGCTGCAAACGTCTGAAGAAAAACAGAAATAGAAAAAAAACTAGAAAGCTATTTTTATCAAATTATCACAGAAATGTGTGTAGTCCACATGACATGAAAATCTGCTGTGGCATCCTGCCACTGCACTTTCACAACACCTGAAATTGATTTAGCTAGAAGCTGACTACAAGCTACGAGCTACGAAGTTTTGCTTTAGTTTGGCAAACACTAAAGCACTAAAGGCAATACTAAGTGATTTAACACAGGGCACAAGTAAAACTTTTAAGAAAAAAAGTACAGCTGTATTAAAAAAATATTTTCATTTGAGTGTCTTTGAGTGTCTTTGAACTAGATACTCAGTTATGTTCGACATAACTTTGAATGTATTCCAATATGTGTCTTTTTGGATGCGCTACTTAGCTCATTACGTATCACCTCCATTGAGGTGTGTTGCAAGTTAAAGACATGTTTATATGAGTCATGTTTCCTAATCTGACCTGTTTTAAGATTTGCAAATTTGAAAAAAAAAAGAAAGAAATTATTATTTCTGGCAAATTAAAAACGTTTGTATTCACAACACTAACTAAAAAATGTTTGAGGTTAGCTCTCAGCTGCCTCAGCCGCTCTCCAGCCATGTCAGTACAGCTCTGTATACTGAGTTGGATGTTTATAGTATCCTGTGCTTGCAAACAATTTATGTAAGTAAATGATACATTGTATTAAAATATATTCCTCTGGAAATAGTATAGATTTGGTATATTATTAGGTGCAAATTTAAGTTTCTGATTTTTATTATATATTTGTAATTTTGAATGCAGCCTTGATTAAATAAACTAGCAAAAGAGAGCATAAACGGATTAGTTTATGATGTCTTTTTCTAGTTTTAAGTTGTCTTTATTCAAGCATGGTGCACAATCTTGTACATATGATCCCATGTAGAGAAAAATAAACAATAAAGCAAGCCATGCTTTAAGGCTGGCTATCTTACAATTGAAGAATCACTACTGTAGGAGTGTGTGGTGTCTTCAAACACAAATTTTGTCCACAAACAAAATAGAGTTATAAGTGGATCTGTCTGTCTTTTATATATAGTCTTTTCCTAAATCATGGGTGAGTAATGTTATGGTCAGATACATAACATTAACCAAATGATAACATATCATATATATGCGCTATGTTCTTTCCTTGAAATTTATGACCGCTCTACTTCCTCGACCGGACAATAGAGTGGGTCATATTCTACAGCCAAGCAGAGTTTGAAGGTTCAATCCCCAGCTTTAGCTGGTCTTTGGGAAATCACTTCACTCTGAGGCATCTCACAAAGTAACTTACTGACATTAGTGAGTGGGCTGATCATAAAACAAAGTATTAAACAATCTGCAGCCTTCACCAGTTGATAAAATTAGAGGAAGCCAGATGGGCATCAAAGTTATTGCCAATATCCTGATGGCAGCATGGATGTCTATAATAAACCTCAGCATGAGAAGCAATTTAATATTTCACATGATAAATCAAGAATAAGTGAAAAGTTTGACTATAGCTGCTGGCGCTACAGAAAAAGTCTGCAGTTATTAATGTTAGGGTTCAAACCCAGGGCACCATGGATATCTGAACCAAATTTATTGGCAATCCAATGCATTTCAGTAAAAGATAACAGTGTCAACCTTATGGTGGTGCTACATGAAAAATTAAATATGACAGTAGGCTCCATCCTTCATTGTACTCAAAATATACATCAGTCTGGACCAAAGTTGAGGGCTAACTTGCTGTAATAGCAGCTAATAATTATAACTGAACTTTTGTCTAATATGCTTTGAGCCATATACAGTTTTAAGGTGTTTTCAAAACTTGTCACTAAAGTGAGGAAATAGGCTTTCGTTCAAGTCATGTTCAGTGTAAACACACAACTCCACTGAACCTATGCACATAGACGCGCATGGCAAACTAAACACAGAATTTGCCATCTAAACCTAAGTGATCAAAACATTGCCTCTTCAGTACACCAGTGGAGCTGGCAGATATGGGCTCTGAGATATCACACAAACACTGTCACTCCCATCAGCCGTGAAGGTGACACTGACAGAAACCCTGGCTCTGCTGCTCTTTAAATACTCAAGGATCATCTTGCAGCCAGCAGAAACTCAATCCACTCCCTATTCTCCTCACCTTACACTGTGATGGATTGACAAGAAGAGGCTGAAGGGTTGAAGGATTACTCAGGCTCATCACATCTAACAAACCACCCACATGGAGGATGCTGGTGGCCTTATGTCAGATTCACAAACTTTGGTTAAACTTTTCTGCGTCCTCCTCCTCGTCTTTTTTAAAGCCTGGACCTTTCCATCCTATCAGACGTTTCCCTCGAGGAGAATAAGTGCTGGCTTTGACTCATCAAAAATGAACTACAAAAGTGATACAGTCAGTGGAGAGTGCCACCGTGAGGATTAAAGAAATAATGCATGATGCAGATTTTCTTTCAACTCAACTCAACTCAACTCAACTCAACTCAATTTAATTCAATTCAATTTTATTTATATGCCACCAAATCAAATCCACAGTGACCTCAAGCTGCTTAATATTGTAAGGCAGACCCTACAATAATACATACAGAGAAAAACCCAACAATCATATGACCCTATATGAGCAACCAGCAGCCGGTTAGGGTGAGAGAAGGAAGACAGGATAAAAGACATGCTGTGGAAGAAAAAGATGTGCTTATTTAAATATAGTTGCAGTTTTTGGCTAAGGATTTATTCCTGGAAGCAGCTGCAATTATCAGATTACTCAGAGTTTAAAGCAGGTTCAGGCTTGTAAAGTAACTGAAAAACTATCTGCGATTAAGGCCTTAATTCAACATAAATCTATGTGAAAAAGAACAATTCATTAAAATCCTTATCCCACAATTTCATTTATCCTATGAAGATGTTCATGGTCAGAATATTCAGGAAACTTTAGTTATTCCAGTTAGATCCAGAACTGTGACTCAGGAAACAGAGTGGCTTGTTCACTGGTCACCATGGTCGGTGGTTTGAGTCTGAGCTTCCGTGTCCTTTTGCAAGAACCAAATCCTAAGTTTCCCAATTTCATCTGTGCAGGATAGAGAGATGCACGGCACGGATGCACAGAGTAAAGTATATGAATGAATGTGACTCATATTGCTTTAAGTCATCAGTAAAACTAACAAAGTGCTATACGAATGTCACTCCATTCATCACCGAACCACTTTGGTCCAGATTCAATTTTCTCAGTGCTGGACTGATTACACGGAGCTGAGGCTTTACAGGTCGAACAACATTTTGTACAAATAATCATATCACTAGATGATGAATCCTGCAACCTGCAAGGTTGGCCTTTGTATTGACATTTCTTTACAGCTATTGAATGGAACATGCAATGATTGCAGTGGCAGTCATGTTCTCCCTCGACATAAGTGGAATTAAAAAAAGTCTACAGCATACACTGTAGAGTACCAATATGCTGATCTAAGATTGTGATTATGACAAACATACCAGCAACACATTTGCACTGAGAGTATGTAACATGTAGCACGTTCCCTTTAACCTTCAGTTCAGTATTGGAAGCTATAATGGCATAGACTGTCAGCTTTGTTAAACTTTTCACTACATTTTAAACATTTAAAAAAGCACTTTTCCTGGTAAATATCAGAGTAACGAAGGTACTGTACCATTACACAAGTAATATAAGGTTCGCTGAGGACATTAAAGTATCATTAATGGTAAAGAATTTTTATTTATTTAGTGGTTGGTTTAAGATAAAGCCACCTGAAATACAGTAAGTTCTTATACAGGAGGAAAGGTCCATGTTTGCATAGCAACCAGTGAACTGAAGTATAAATCTCTGACCAATCAGAGCTTAGTTTGAGTGACCTGTATAACATATTTTAGGACAGATGGTCTGCACTGTTATTTTGGGTGACTTTGGATGTGTGTGTATGTATTTGTTTGTGTGACTCACTGGTGTGACAGCACAAGGAGGTTAAGAGGGGCCACCTGTGTCATGAAGCAGATGATACAGGAGTCATCTCTCTGAGGACAGTGGGAGTCCTGGGAGAGATGCAGCAGTCTGTCACAGACTGGGGTCAAGAGTTCAGGATTACAGGAAAAAAGGCTAGAGTCACAGAGTAAAAGAGTCAGTAAGTGGCTGCAATCAAAGCAACAAATTATTGTTAAAATAAATCTTTTCAAAACAATTAAAAGATATCCCTTTAATAGTGTCACAGATCCAACCTAAAATGACTTTGCAGTTAAGATAGACCTCAAAATGATGTACATTTAACGGACAAAGATTTATATATATACAGTATATAACCAGCCTGCTGAACAAAATAACAGAGGACAGACCCAGCCTTCACCAGAATGCTTAAATAATCAAATTAATTCAAAGAACAAATTCTATTAGGATATTTGAAGAATGATATAATTATTCCTCCACCACATGGAATCTGCAGCTTTTTAACTTGAGATTTTAAAAATATGAGATTCTTAAAACTTGAATAAAATATGTTTTTGGATTCTTTAAAGCTGTTTTGTAAAAATCAATTTCTGAAAGCAGAAGGTTTAAAATGATAATTTCATTTGGAATGCGTGTATTCCCGCCACTATGACACGCTATCCTCTTCATTTATGTCTCTTTGAGCAGTCTAAATATATTCATTACTCTTATTTTCCACATAAAACACATCCATAATGTTAATTTGTGCTTGACATTACACAAAGCTCAGTTTACAACATGTTTATTAGAATGGCAATCTCATTTTCACCCCATCTGAGCTGGGGCGAAGGTCTGGCAGTGACTGGTTGGCAGTATCTGCCATCCTGGCACAGATGCCACAGTGAAAGGGCAGAGTCGGCGTCTGCTGCTACTCCACCAATCTGTCTATCAAATTCTTCTTGGCAAGGCCAGTTGGACAACAGAGAAGTTATTTATTAGAAAAACAAGCTGCAGGGAACAGAGAAAATGTCTGCAGCTCTTTGAAGTGTAATGCTAGAAAAGGTAAACAATAAAAAAGTGGAAAAAAAATGTTGAAAGAAGAGATGGGCACACACAAACTAACAAAGGAAACATGAGCAGGACAAAGACACTGCATCATTTAGAAATTCTCCCATGTCCACAGAAAAGAAAAAGGAAAAAAAACATGCTTCCAGGCAGGCAGCTCCTGTCCTGGATAGAATGACTGAGCAGACCTCTTCCTGACTTATGCAGTTTTTCTAACTGAAACCACAACTATTCACACTGCAGTGTTTAGTTTAGCAGAGACATAGTCCCTTTCAGCAAAGACACACTGTGTTTATTTAACTGTGCAAGTCGGTCATACAATATCACAAATGTATTTTTGTATTCAAACATTTCTCACTGCTCTGTGAGAGTGTCTGGAAATGGTCTGACTTCCCAGACAGTCAGAGATCCTTCAAGTTTTTCCCAACATTATTACCAATATTAGTGTTTGGATTCATATGGATTGGAGAATTTGTATTCTCCAGAAAGATGGTATTAGAAATTTCTCTGTAACTTCTAAAATTATGTAATGATATTGGCTTTTTTTTAACCTCAAAAGAGACAGAAATTACCATTAAAACTGTGAAATTATGTAAAAACTCAGGGATGCTAAGAGCAAGCATGTTTTTAACCACTAGGGGGAGCAAGTACCACAACTACTCTTCCCAACTGTTGGTTCAGAGGTCCCACTAATACCACACTTGTTCTAATGCATCAAATAAAAATAATAAAATACGGTGTATCAGTTTTGTTCAGTACCTTCTTTAACTGTGGTATTCTATTAGATCTGACATTGGCTCTAGGAAGACAGTGTGACATTTTTTTCTCAGTGGCTGACCCAGGACTGATCCTGGTTACTATCCTGAGGTCTGGAAACAGCTGCAGAGCAAGGCTGCCAAAGGGAGCAACTATCATCGGTAACCTCCCACCGCATTGATAATAGCAGTGTTGGCTTTCTTGCAAGAGGATCATTCACCCTCCATCAACAGGTTTAAAAGGTCTGTCAGTGCCCCAAAGGACAATACAACATAATTTAAACAAGTTTACATGAACTGAACTTCTTTTAATGCAATCTATTTTAATTGGATGAAGTTTAAGATCAAATCATTAAAATGACATGAAATTAAGAAAAGATACAAACAAAGCAAAAAAAAAAAAAAGGACCAATTTTACTCTGGATCATCCTTAACTTAAAATCAAAACTTTTGTCATTGTTTCATCTTGTGACTCGTGTTCAGTGTTCAAAAAAAACACTATGAAGACATCTGTTGCTTTAGGCCACACTTAAAGTATTAATAATTACTAGACATATCACCAATGCTTAAAAAGCATAAGAACTGCATATAAACTTTACATAGCCAAATCTGGTAAAAAGCACTTGCTCACTTTGCCTAAGAATTTAAAAAGCTTCCCCCCGAGTAGAGTTATGTTTCTACAATTGACTTGATTCAGGATTTTCTGAGTGCCACTTATGGCACTTTGTGACAGCAGCGTTTAGCACAAAGCATCACTGTGCACTAAGGTACAGCTTCTCAGACATCCAGTCTCTTAGCTTGGTTTGTGTGTGAAATGTCTCTGTTCAGACTATCTGCAGCAGCCAACATATCCAAGAGTTTGGCTGCGTGTGTGAATGTGGCACCTAGTTGTGACCGATCGATGTGCATAAAGGTAAACATGCGGTGGGATGCATGTCTGCCTGCAAAGAGAGGCATTATATTACCTCTAATTTAATTAACAACAAACTGTTCCAAAAATCTTTTAGCAAAACAACTTTTTCATTTTATTTTTAAACAATTATGTGATCATGGGATACTTCTGTATGTGCCATTCAGTCAATAATGTGAATGCTTGTGGATAAACTTTGGTCAAATCTCAGTGTAGCAATGCAGATTCTTCATCCAGAGCATTAGTATTTCTTCCAAAGACTCTATGATGACAGCCTTGCATGTTTCCAGAGGATCTGGCAGAATGCATGCACTAATGACTGACAGCGCCACAATCTCCACTTACTGTCCACATGGATAATGTTTCTCAACAGAAAAAAATGTATTTAAAGTAATTAATCATAAGTGGTGTCTTCACTCATGGCAAAGCTGTCGCGAGATGGGAGAGTGACTCTGCTAAAGGTTACTACCGACCTCAAATGCCAGATATGAAACACTGGCATTTGGATGTTCTGAATGGTAACTTTGCATTGATCTGAAGAGGAGCAGGCAAGACATTGAAGGTGGCGGTGCCTTCCAATTTCAAAAATAGGACAGCACCCAGTGGCACAGGTCTGAGTGACAGGACAAGTGTTGAGCTGGACCCTCCCCTCCCTCATTTGGGGCAGGCATTCCTCTGTGTAAGCAGACACAGACCCCCTCCCATCATATTTCTCTCTCCTTCTCCCTCTCTTTTTCCTTTGGCGATGGTAGTTGGCTGACACGGAGTATGGGTGGGCACACAGAAGTGTGTGTGTGCGTGTGTGTGCTTGCATGTTTGTGTGTTCAGGTGTGAGTGCGAGCTCAGAGGGAAGTCAGCACCCGGACAGTGTGCTAGGCGAGAGCAGGCCAGAGCTCTCCGATGGGGCCCTGACTAGGGCCAAAGCACTGAGGGGGGTCCTCAGATGAATGATTAAATACCTTAGAAGAAAAGAAAATAACTACAAAAAAGAAGAAAAGATAAAAAAGAAGATCCAGAGAGAAGAACAATGGTTGTAGAGGAAGTGATAATTACATTGTCTGGTGGAGCGCCATGGGGGTTTCGTCTCCAGGGAGGCGTGGAACACCAGAAACCACTCCAGGTAGCGAAGGTAAGGCGAGTCACTCAGTATGTTGGACAGAAGCCAGTATTTCACAGTTTGCTAAGACAACAGTGAAAAGAACAAAACAGTGTTAAAGTCAATAGCGTCACCAAGCAGAAGAGAAACAGCAACAGAGTTTTATTGTGTAGAGCTAAAGGAACATTGGCAGTGTTCAATGTTGGTTTGGGGCCTGAATATGAGTCATCATCTTGTTTGAAAACTTTTTTTATGTAGAGTTGTACTGATGATTGATTGGGTGAACTTTAAACTTCAAGTACAGATAGGTGGGAATGCTAGGCCACCCTGTTGCATATCTTCCTCTGACTGCTTTGCCTGTTAAGCTCAGCATTAAAGAAAATGATAGTAACCCAGAAATCAAGTAACATTTGCAGAAAATATTTTTTTCTGTTGCTGGCCACAGTGCGCCCTACACCTCTGAACAACATCATAATTTCATTCAAGAAACGCTTCAATTAACCTGGCCACACCCGATAATCTTGAAGGATACATTCAGTTGGTTTTTTTTATTGTAAAGTAAAATTACAAGAGTGAAAAACATACAAGTAAGCAAAATGTAGTGACCTCAGGTTATTTCTTTATAATATATTTGTTTATAATGTTAAAAAAAATCTTTATTCCATTTTTGAGAATTGCAGACTAGTTAAATATTCACATTTCCTTGAGTCCACTGAAGGTAAAGGAAATATTTAACCTTCGAATTCTCACATGGAGTCACTCAGCTCATTTTACTCTCCAAAAGCAAATTCTTCATGGGCAATAATTTGGTACCAACACTTGGCAGAAATGGAGCAGTCCAAATTTCAGTCTTGATCTCCATTTAGGATTTCAGAATGTGGCATGATATGAGATGGGGAACATATACTGGATAAAAGGATTCATTTGGCTCCCAAGTATATAAAAAATAGCACCTCTGATATAAGCTTCTCTTTTTATTTTCTGACTTAATATGTACATTTGTTTGTATTGAACACATTATATTGCACACACTTTATGAATGTATATTAGCATAATATGAAAAATAGATTCATCCACACATACTTTCCATAATTGTTGACTGAGCAGAAGTACTTTTGAAGGTGGCTATTTATAGCTGAGAAGCATCAGGTCTCTAGGTCAGCCAAGGTGTATGTTTCAGCTCAGTATTTAAAAATTAGCCTCATACACTATTTCTGAACATGCACTAATCGTCTTGATGCTAATCGTCACTTCCTTGTAGGTTCACATCAAAAAGAATTACTAATCGTTTGACATCTTTTACTCCAGATTGTTGCTGCTCTGACATCACATATGGCGTGGTGTTAATTCAAATGAAGCCCCCCCCCCCCTTTAAAAATGATCTCCATATTACAAAATACAGGAATCTATCTACTTGGCACAGTAGGTCAGGGAAATTGTATTATATCCTGTTTTTTCACAGGATACAGGATAATTTTCAAATTATCCTGTTTTTTCAATTTCAAATGTTAGTATGGCCAGTTCTTCTGTGCAATGAATCTTGCATCCTTATTTGTATAATGCACTGATATATACCTGTACTGTAACTCATTATCTTCCACAGTTGAGTTCATATATAATATTTGCACTGGCAAAATAATTATCCTTTGGAAAATGTTACTGGCTTAGATTGTCTAAGTAAACTTTTAATATGTTTTCATGAGTGATTCTACGTTGTTGAGTTATGAAGAGTGACATGTAGACAAGCTGGCCTCGGGACACCAAGTCACCTTTACGAAGGTGGACAGCTGGTTCTGTCTGATCATCTAAAACAATGTGCTCCTTCACCCCTGAGAGGAGGAAGCTGTAATCTTGTCAGGTCTCACACTATATCATCCCAAACAGGTGGAGCAGTGTGTGGCTGCACTGAAAAGAGCTGGTGTGTCAGTCCTGGGTCTGTGCCGTTGAGACAGCATGTGCATGCTTCTATGTTTATTTATATGACTTTAAGTGTATTTTTGTACTTCCCCATGTGGTGAATGTGTGCACGCATGTAAGGCTATTATAACTGTTATGATGTGTGGCCACAAAGTGACTGCGTGAATGAATAACAGACATCCCTGCCACAAGTAAGCACGGACCATTTTAAAAGGCTTAGCTAAATGGGGACATGGGATTTAATTACAGACAAACTAGAATAGCTGGAAAGAAAACTAGTTAAGGTAACCAAAGCAATGCTTCTCCATCTACTAATTCTAATATTAAAAATTTCTTTCATATATGCCTTCGTAGAGCGTAATCAAAACTGCACTGTTAGCTTAAAAAATAGGAACATCTTCAGGCCTCTGTTTTAGATTTACTATAGCTTGCACAGACCTGAGGCAGTTTAGAGTGGGCAAAACGCCACGGTCCTGACAGACCTTGGGCACAAATAGCAAAGCACCAAATGAAGATGGCTTCTGGCTGGCATTTCCTTGTTAAAGTGTGTATGAGAGCTCCACTCGAGCTGTAATATGTGGCATATGTCTGCAGCAAGATCGAGCTGTCAGTGCAGAATCTGGTCTCTGTCTTTGTCAGTCATTATCACAAACCAATCCAAGACAGCAGCATAGCTCTGTTGTTTTTTTAATTTTCTAATCAAAAGCGTTACAAAAGCTGGTCTTTCCCTGATCATTCTCTGGGAAAAAATTATCACAACTCTGTACTATACAACTTGTACAGCCCTTCAAAGTAAGGTGGCAGGGCTGAGACTTGGCCTCAAGTTATGTTTAGTTTCATAAAATCCTGGAACAATAAAAAGTAAATATGACATCATTCAGCAGGATATGAACAGTTGCACACTCTAAATATTTAAAAGGTATTTCACAGTAAAGGTATTTTGTTTTGGTAGCATGTAATCACTATTAATTTAAAACAGAGAAAGGAAGTTTACTTCCTTTTACTAAGGAAGGTTTACTGAGGAAGTCTATTCTCATTCTTTTATTATTAAAAACTTCTGCTTGCAAGGCCTTTATACCTGATTTAAGACATAAAATGTTATTGTACATGTACAAGGACAATAAAGGGCTATTCTATTCTATTCTATTCTATTCTATTCTATTCTATTCTATTCTATTCTATTTTATTCTATTCTAAATAGTCCTGGATGTCTCTTCTTGTAGGTTATCAGGGACTTGTACCAAATGACTGAAACAATATTTCTTCATACAACGGGTCAAAAAATTTAGATTTTCAGTTATTTTTAGTATTTCAGCTTTTAACTTGTTTTGCCTATATGCAGGTGCGCAAACGCAGCAAGGCATGCAGGGCTGGGTTGCAGGAGGCTGATGAGCTGGTCTCCATCAATGAGCAGCCATGTGCAATGCTCTCCCATGCCCAGGCCATGAACCTCATCGACAGTTCCCCTGGGATATTACACATCCGGGTCAAAAGGTCAGAAGAACAAGAGAAAGTAAACTCTTCTCAATCTTAAAGCATCAGCAGCTCATTGTAATAGATAAAGAAAAGTGTAAAATGCAGTGACTTGATACTTGCTGCCCTGTATTTAAAATGAATTAAAAAACAAGAAGACAGCGTATACTAAAAATAAAAAAAGTTATGATATCACATTCAAAGGTACTAATTGACATTAATACTATTTTAACCTTTGCACTTGTTTTCAGGGCACCTGCTGGTTTTCAGTCTGTGGTGCTTGTGACCCGAGCCCCATCTCCCCGAATAGACAAAGAGTACCGTGCTGCTCTGCGAGCTATGTCACCAAATCACCCTCACCATGCACCTGTCCGCGAAGTCCATCGTAGCCGCTCCACCCTAACCAGCGGCTTGACATCGCCACCTGGGAGCGAGGCTTACTATGGCGAGACTGATAGTGATGCAGATGTGGCAGGCTACGAGAGACAACGCAGGCAGAAACGCCGAAGCCCCAGCAACTCCAACCCTGGGAAACCCACAGGACGAACCTCTCCTGAGGGTGGGGAGACATCAGAAATGAGTGGCTATGACAGCGCTCCAGATGCACATGTTTACCCCCGTTTATTGGATGGTGGAGAGGGAAATGGAGGAGGAGGTCTGCCAGGGGTGGCTAGAAGGGAAGTGATTTACCAACCTCATGGTCCCGGAATGTGGTCTTCCCAGACATCGACAGAGACTTCCTCTATCATATCCTCAGCAGATGACCAAGGGCCACGGGATGCAGGGCAAGAGGAGGATAGTGGCTTTTTAGAGCCTGCCAATGTGCCACTGGTATCCCCTGAGAGGGCAAAGGAGGCTCTGATGCTTGGCTCCCGTAACCAGCTCGTGCCCATGGTGGGTCCTGTGAATAAACCCATCGATGATGAGCTTACAACAACATACATGGAAAAGGCCAAGCAAGCCAGTAAGTACACCTGGAGAAGGCCACTGGGATCAACTTGTGCCTCACATGTAAAAGTTAAATAAATATCCTATTATGATTTGGTGGGAGTTTATGATTATGATACAAATGATCCAAAAATTAAAAATCAAACAAATACGCCTTACCTTTTTCTAAACAGTGCGTCAAGAGAGGTCAGTTATTGATTTAAAACAGCGCTTTAGGGAGCTAAAACAGATCAGTTTTGGAACTACAGTATTTATCTATATATGGTACCTGTTTATAATTACCCTAGAGTCACCAGCCGAGTTTTGAAGCTGGTCATTAGCTATTTATATCCATTGATACTCTGGAAACATCACTGATACCAAATTAATTGTACCAATACTGTCGGAATAGTGTGATATGAAGCTTAATCAAGCTTAATCAAAAAGACTAACGTGTCCAGTGTGATTTGTTTAATATGACAATTAGCAAAACTAGCCACGCATAAATGTTTTTTGAGGTTTGAAGCTCAAAGTGGGTGGGTGTCAAACCTGATAACAGGGCATAGTCATATAGTTTAACGCATGTTCCTCCAGTTATGTAAAAACCCCAGCAATCAACCTAGGAGCCCAGAAAACCAACTGCTTTTTGATATCAGGTGGCAAACCGAGGATAATATCTAGAGCTCTTGCTGCTCTCATCCCCTTTACTCTTTTCTTACTTTTTTTTTCTTACTGTATATTGAAAGAACAATAATATGTGATTTGTTCTGTAATACTCAATATGATGTACTTTGGTTCTTATTAAAATTGCAAATGCATTTTTATGCTTTTCAAAATGCATCAATTAAAATGATGTGCTTACATAAACCTTGACTCAATAGTTTCACAATCTTTGAAGAGAGGTTAAAAAAATGCGATAGTGATGAAAGCACAGAAAATGACTAAGCATTCTTTCCTAAAATTTGTCATTCTGTCTATCATCCTTAATTGATTCTTGGAATTCCTCCTTGCCATCACTGACATTCTAATGTCCTACTTAAGAACCATGTCCTAAACAAATTAAAATTCCGCTTCATGTGGCATTTATACCAGGGTAATAGAATTAGATTGCCTATGATCTGTTTAATACCATAACAAGTTAAAGGATATGGTATGTATGCCTTTTGAAGTTCTCCTTCCAGTCACCTATGACATCAAAGTTTCCATTAGAATGCAAATACTTTCATTAAAGTTAGATGTCAGAGTACATGACCCTAACAATGTGCAAATTTATCCTTCACCTTAGCTAATGTGATAAGCTCAAAGCTTCTGTGGAATTTTCCTGGAAGTGCTACTGTGGCAAGTTAAGAGATGGATGCCTGTTGGACAGGCAGACAGGACAGGTTTAGAAGCTTATGTCAGAGTTCATTCTTTCAAAGGCTAAATCTTTTCCTTTTGAAATTCTGACCCTAAGATTTACTTTACATTATGCCACTGCATAACAACTTCTAATAGTTTTGACTTTCATATCCTGCAGAACTGAACCGAGGGGATACACAGCAAGACAAACAAGTAAAGGAAGCCAAAAGCAAGTGTAGAACAATCGCCTCTCTTCTGACAGATGCTCCTAATCCTCACTCAAAAGGTGTGCTAATGTTCAAGAAGAGAAGGCAGCGCTCCAAGAAGTACACACTCACTAGCTTTGGTAGTGTTGATGAGGACAGGTGTCAGGACTCACAAGAGGAGGATGGGGTACTTCCTGGCAGTGAATCTGAGTTTGATGAGGAAGGTTTTTCATCAGTTCCGGACCCGACTTGGGACAGTGACTATCTGGATATGCTGGAAAAGAGGGCAACAGCAGGTACTGAAGGTCGTGGGGATGGAGCAGAGGATGCTCCGAGTCCAGGTTTGAGTGACACTGTGGGCAAGGGTGCCCAGTTATTTGAGCAACAGAGAAAAAGGGTTGCTGAGCATGCCAAGAAGGCAGAAGCAGCAAAACCTCAAATACCTCCACAATCCCAAGTCCATGAGGAACCTCAGATACTCCAGATGTTTCAGTCACAACAAGAAGTAGAGCCACAAATAAACTTACAACCTCAGCACATAACACTACCTGGAACTATATCCACACAATCAATCCTATCACAAGCCCCAGGTCCAGTTCCTGTTGCATCCCGTGGAATGACTAATGGAGACCTATCCTACTCTGCAGTCAGCACAGCTAGCATGGAGGAGTCATCTCCACCAGTGGCACCCAAACCAGCTACTGCCTCAGTTACCATTCTGACCAGTCCTGGTCAACCAGCCGAAACACCATTGCCAGAACTACCTGTGAGTAATGTTCTCAACAGGACAGCACGTCCTTTTACCCCTGGCTTTATCAGCATTCGGGCTGCAACTGCCCCTGTGACGTTCCGGCCACCTGTCACAAAGACAACCCAGCGTCCTGCCTCAACAGCTGTTGTGCCGCCACCATTTTCCACTACATATGAACTAGACATTAACAATACAGCAGGAACTTCACAGCTATCCCCTGGTACTTCATCAGTGATCTCGCCACAAACTTCCATACTTCAAAGTTCCTTGGTCTCAAAGCCAGAAGCTCCTGTTACCTACCACCCTCCATCCCTTTCTACTTGTGTGCAGTCAACACCACCAATTACTACTGTTCAGCAGGCTCCATTTCCAATTGTGACTCCAGCCTCTATTCCATCAGTACCACCAGCACCACATGTACCAGTGATTCTAGTCCCTGGTCCACCTACATCCCAAATTCCTGTGTCAGCTGACCAAGTTATCACAGTGTCTCCACTTCAAACACCAGTTGCTCAACTACCACTGCAATCTTCAATTGCACCTTTGTCTCAAGTGTCAGTGGTCTCCCAGTCTGAAACTGTAGCACCAACCCCAGTTCCTGGTCCAACAGGTCGCACAGGAATCTTGCTTGAGGCTCGAAGGCGTAATGGGAAACCCAAACCAATGTTCAATGTGCCAGATGTTAAAAAGAAATCCCCCAATCCTGAACTGTTGTCTATGGTGCAGAATCTGGATGACAGATCCAGCCGACACAACTATGGCCAACCACCCGACGAGAATATCTATGATGATTCTGAGGAAATTAGAAGTGATGAGGCTGGCATAGGAAAGGTGCCTCCTCCAGTGGCACCCAAACCACGAGTTGTTCACGAAGCTCCACAGATTCTCCAAGCAGGAGGTAAGGGGGCCCAACTGTTTGCCAAAAGGCAGAGCCGTATGGGTATGTATGTAGTGGACACTCCACCCGAGACTACTTACCAGAAGGAAGGGACAATGCACAGTGCAGCACAACCCCTTGGTTCCTCCCTCAATCCTTCACTTCCTTCTCAATGGAAATACTCCCCAAATGTCCGTGCACCGCCCCCAATTGGGTACAACCCACTTTTGGCCCCATCTATCCCTACTGGGCCTCAGAGAGAAACAAACAAGCCAGACAACAGGGGTAGAGGAAGCTCTCCAAGAGAGGGCATCAAAGCACTGGATTTCATGAGAAGGCAACCCTATCAGCTCAATTCTGCCATGTTTAACTATGGGGGCAGCGCTGCTAATCTAGCAGCTATGCCTTCTTACCAAGCCCAGCAGCGTGACTACATACCACCAATGGTGGGAAGCTCCTTGACCTCACCAAGGCAGATCCCCGTCAAAACAGCCCGTGTCTATGAGGTCAAGCGATTCTCCACACCTACACCTATGTCCGGTCCATCTCTCGCTCCTAAAGTCCTCGCACCACGCTCAGCTACTTGCCTTGGAGAACGTTTGACTCACTCTGGCATGACCTCCCCACCTCCTGAAACCTTCACTCCAACTCCAGTCTCTGCCTTGACAACAGCACCAGACAGTATACCAACCCCAGCTGCACCTCTGTCCCAACCAACTGGACCACCCAACCTTCCAAAATTTTCTGCCACTCCCATTCCAAACCCAGTGCCCCCTGCAGTCCCAACACCTTATGCTCCAGTGTCATATACCACTGGGCTCCAGTCAGCCAAACAGTTTCAGAGTGCTCCTGAGCTCAGCATCCTTGCCTCTCTGCCTCCACTCAAGTCCAACCCAGTACAGGCACCTAAACCACGATTTGTGGCCACCAAGGGAGGTGTTCAGCCCCGTGTCTGGAGGCCAGGGGCAATCTGAGGGCAATGAAGCAGTCAGTACCATGCTTGGACATCTTCATATTCATGAAAAGGCTAATTAATCATGGACAGAAATATATCTGACAATTTTGTTAATTGGTTGATAGAAAAAACATGGAGTTAAAGATGTTTTATGCTTTGGGAAACTGATGGGCAAAGATCAGGACTCATCTGCAAAAATTAGCTGCTGAAGTAACATAAAATGGCAATTGAGTATGAAATTGAAATATAAAAAACAGGTGAGTTAAGTTAAATGAGAACAAAAGATTTTTTTTTTTTGCTCAAAATGCTGCTTATCACATTTATTTTGCTGCAAACAGATTAAATGAGTCACACTAGTTTTAAACTATATTGCCATACACTGTATAGCCCACCATATGCCTGTCCTGGGGGAGGTTTGTGTAAGGCTTCTGGAGATCTCTTCTACTAATTTAGCGGAAAACCCATCTAAACAGAGCCTGTACTGAATTATTCTTTGAAACTTGAAATGTCTGAAAAGTGAACAATGAATGAACGAATGCCATTATGAGCAAAGCTCAAACCACTAAAAATATATGTTGTGTGATGTAGACTGGAGTAGGTGGATCTTATAACATGTAATTCACAGTACTCGCCCTATTCAGTCATGTACACTCATGGGTGTTTAAATGATGCTGTTTTTTAAACATCTCAGCTCGCTAGGGTCTATAAGTGAAGGCAAGGTTTGCTCTTGCAACAAGTCAGATACCTCCACTCACTATAACTAGAGAGAAATGCTATCTTTTTAGCCCAGGTCACAAACAACAAGTGCCTGGGCTGTCACTGAATGAACACTTGTTACTGGATATCACTGCTTCTATTTACCACCTAGACACACCAGAGTCATATAGTTGCACTTTGCAACTCTATGTAAATTCATAACTTTTATTAAACAAATAACACAGATGAAGAAATGTGTATTTTGTTTTGTAAAGTTGTAATTTATTCAGAGGGAATGCATGGGGAAGTAGATAGACAGAGAAGCACTGGCCCTTCTGAAAGGGTTCATGAAAAGAGAGCGGCTGTGGAACGAGGACATATTTAGGAGTAATGGGGTCACAGTTCTGGTGTTGCCATTTCACTGAAGTGGTCACAATCAAAGTCAGACTTCTGTCTGTTGGTTTGATACCTCACAGCCTCTAGAAATTAAATTAGAATGACCAGGAAAGTTTGAGCCATGAAGTTTGTTGGACAGAAGCACAGAGGTTTAGCTGTTGTGTTCTAAATAACAATGGGTGCTGTTAAAAAGTAAGGAGAAATATGTTTGATGAATATGTGCTTCCAAAGACTGAATATGTTAAAGGAACAAGTAAGAAAGACAGAAAGACTGTTGTGTTATATTTGTGGTACTCTTGGTAGATCTTTTTTTTTTTTTTTTTTGATTTTTTACCCTTTTTAAAATACAGTTTCTCTTCAAGCTTGTTCTTGTTTTCATTATGTCATTAGAAAACTAGATCTTAGATATAAATATGCTGAGGTGTACAGTGTGAGTTTCTGAAAGTACATGGATTAAATAATGAGTGTGAAAAATGTTTGTTATTAATGCTGAGTAGAAGTTTATACTGAGAGATGACAAGATATTTTTAGAGGAATAAAATTAGACTTCAAGGCTCTCCAGCTGTCTGACATGTCTGATTTTATACTGCCCTCTGTTGGTTAGTCTTTTAATGTATGACAAAAAGCATGCAGAAATGGAACTTGTAACTGAACAATGAAGTAAATGTAACTGTATAGTAGTTTAAACATTAAAAAAGGATTAAAAGATAAAAATAATTACCAGTGCAGAGTTTGTTTGTTTTTTAACTTCAGACTAATTTTATAAATTACATAGGTTTGTAGCTCGTTAATAAAAATAGTAACTCAGATAATATAATAGAATATGAATTATATTTTCACATAAGGAACCTATTGGGTCATTCTATGAAAAAATCAGTGAGTGTCTAGCTTGATTAGAATCAGCTCATTTTTGTTTGTACAACAACTTTATCACATTTAATAAAGCCATGAAAAATTCTACCTTCAATGAATATTTTGTGAGTTCTTAAAGTATAGATAAAGATCAAAATTCTAACATTGGAGCTAGCCACATTAAAATTTCAGGGCTGGAAAATACATTTAAGTATTGTTAAAAATTGTAGGTAGATCAAATGCACAACCACTCCAAATGTCACAATTTAAAGCCAAAGTGTAATTTCTTTCTTTTTTTCTATAAACAGCTCTGAGGATCTATATTATGGGATATATCCTAGAGTAGCAAAACTCCATCAATTTAATGTGACAGACTAACAGACATGACCATTTAAACCTTGGATGTTTCATCATATATTTCACAGGAGGAAACTTCAAAAACTATAGTATGGGGTAAAGTTTTAAGTATCATATCATCATATTGGAGAGATACCCGGTCAGTACAATTTATAGCATACAACATGTCCTTTTTTGTATTTTCTAATGTTTTTTTTTTTCTCATTTTAAACACAAATGTTGAAGCAGTTGTTTGAGATTGAGTTAGCTTCTTTTTGACATATTTCTTAGAGCTAAATTGTAAAGATTCAGTGTTTATTACTTCTGCAGTTCCAAGAGTCATCTTTTTGACTAATCTTTGTCTTACTTTCTTACTTTTCAGTAAAGACTCTAGGAGTGAGCTAAATCTGGACATTATACATATATAAAATGGGCGGGGGTGGTTTGGTGTATAAAAAAAAATACTATTTTCACTTTTTTTCTGTTAGTAAGATTAAAAATTAATACTCAAAAAGTGCATTATCGTTGGAAACTTGTTGTTTAATGCCATCTATTCATTTCCCAACACACAGAATGTGTGATTCTATATCTGGAACTCAAAATGTATATTCATGTATAAATTTTGACTATAATGTAATGCAATAATGTTATATGGTTGTACTGTGTGTCAGTATATTTTTCTTTCTTTCTTTTCTTTTTGCCTACATGAACACTTGCCACTAAGTGGTGCTGTGGGGCATCAGTGTACACTGACAGTGCATTAAAAATGGCCAAGCCCCACACTCACATGGGAGGCTATATATAGAGCTGCTAATATCCAAACATAATACTCTTTATTTATAAAGAAAATGAATTGTTGCCAGGTCCCTACTGTAATTAAGAGTTGCTTCTTAATTTACCTACTTAAAAAAAGATACATTAAAAAAGGGGCCTATGGAAAGTTTCTATTTCAAGATGTGCAGAAAACATCCCGTGGAGTGTTTTCCATGGGCTGTACTAGAAATAAGACATCTGCAGCAAATCTTAGTGCTTTCCATTTAATACTTCGTTGAAATGTCATTTGAATTGATCAAAAAAGGGACATGGATATTTCTACATTTCATATGAAATAATGAAATGTATGCAGAGGTATGTATAAAAATAAAACACAAATTTTAAACAGTGTCACCATTGTTATTTAAATATAAGACTTCAGTTGGTTCGAAGAAAGACTGAAAACATGTCACTTGTTACAAGCACTTCTCTGCAGTGATCATTTTGATAAAAATAGATAATTTTCTTTAGATTTCGGAGGCCAGAGATGAGCCAAAAATTTATGAGAAATCAAGACTTTATGAAGAAGAGCCTGAAGAACCTTTTTGAAATAAAGCTGACCTGAGTAATATTTAAGGAAGTTAACCCTAAGAAATAAAGGAAACTAACAATATTGGGCATTTGTATTGATGTCAAAAACCCAATGTCTGATGGCTTTCCTACATTTCAGAATCGTGCATCATAAAATATTTTAGAATATATAAAGTAAAATAAGATACATCTTACTTGGAATTGAAGTTTAACTTAAGAACAATGTTGCACATAGCATATAGATCAATTGTACTTTAATACAGTCAAACATCCAAACAGAGCCACAAAGTTACCAGTTGCATTTTCTACTTTGATTGTGTGCTCAAAAACACTAGAACAATACAAAGTTAACTGACTTTCAGAGAAAGTTGCTGCAGATTTAGTTAGTGCTTCAGAGTCAAAGTTTTCTAGATCGAATTAAGCACATAAAATCTGACATTCACTCAGGACCCCTGGGATTATTTTGGCAACTAACAATCATGTTTTTATAAATGTATATTAATTGTAACAGTAATATTTAAAAATGACACATTCATATTGTGTCAATTTGTACATATGATACCTGTATATACCTGTATATTTACCTTTTTAAAATTTGCACAAAAAATAAAAAATTCACACTAAGGAGAGTTATAGAGTTACATACATGTTTATACGTCATATGAAAAAGAAAGGTAAATTAAAGTACTCTTTTACTGCTAGCATAGGAATTAAGGGGTAAGTGGCAGCCAGGTGCTAATAATCAAACACTCGTTAGGCTTCAATTCAGCAAAACAGTTTGCTGGATTGAAGCATTCAGTTGCGTTGGCACAATGTCACAAGCTTCCCAGTAGTGGATATCCCAGCAAATTTAATTCCAAGGTCAAACCATGCAATGCTCAGAGATATTATGGGGATTTGGGTTTGTTTTTGCAGCCACAAGATCTAGACACCTTGCAATTACAGAGTCCACCACCTCTTTTTACAAAAGCATTCTATAGTCAGATGTGAGGCCATCTCCTTGGCAGTTCAAGCATGTCATGAAACAGGATAAGCACAGCAGCAAATCTACTATGGAAAAGCTGAAAAACAAAAGAAAAGAGTGCTGAAATGACCCAGTCAAAGACCAAACCTCAACCCAGCTGAAATTCTATGGTGAGATCTTGAGAGGGCTGTGCATAAATGAATGCCCACAAACCTCAATGAACTGAAGCAGTGTTGTAAAGAAGAGTGGACCAAAATTTTTCCACAACAATGTAAGAGCGTAAAGTTACATAGAGAAAAATTGCTTTAAAGTTATTGGTGCTAAAGGTGGTTCTACAAGCTACTGAATGTACTTAGTTTTTCACAGGATTGCATAGACCCCTGTAAAACCTTTTTTTTCCCCACATGATCATATGCCTGTATTGCATGCTATTATCATCACTATAATAATGTAGAAAAAATCGAATAATGTTAGACCCTCACCTAAAGGATAACTCTGTTGTTATGACAATGTAAGTACGTATATTTACTGAAGACTTTTTAAGCCCTGGGAAAAGTTGTGACGTCAAAGGCAGGTTGTGTATTTGCACACAAGAAAGCAAAAATTTGTGTTTTCTTTAAAATGGAAGATATACAGTTACCAGTAAGGATACTAATGACATATCTTTGGTAGTTTTGGGGTTTGCACTCCACCACATTCAGATGGTTTGCACAAAATGTTTTAAATATCTGTCACCTCATTGTCTGCATGTCCATCACATTCAGTAGTTCAGGGAAACTGAAAAGTCTTTCTGTGTACCCTAAACACACCCCAGAGTCCTCTGAGGTTATATTATAGTTGGGTTCTGTCCCCCTCACTCTTTGCTACTAAATATAGGCTTCTGAGCCATCTGTGAGAATGATTTTGTTCCCTTAATATCACCATCAGCAGTTTCAGCTGGCCAACAGAGACTTCTCCCCTGACTTTAATGCCCCCCTGCCCCCTCCTCAATCCCTATTCATACACCCAACCTCAACCTCCTCCTCCCGTCTTGATACGAACACCAACAGCCCCAACCCCCTGAAAGAGCTGCCATCTGAGTGTTGGTTGGGTTTTGCACTTCCCGGGACCTGGGTCCAGGCGAACGTAGGGTCAGAGGCACTGAGGGATTTGTAAACTTGTGATCGAGATCACCAACATTGGTCCCTCGGTCTCCTCTTCACTGTTTGGTATTTATAGGTCTGTCTTTCTTGCCAGGACAACAACAAAAACTCGGTGAGTGGATCTACATCCCACAAATCACTGTGTCCATTTGTTCTACCAATCAACTGACAGCTGATAACTGGGAGGATTTCAGTTTTGCATAGTGCAAAAGCCGTGAGAGGGATTTAACATGCAATGTGGTCCCACTCATATTTCTGCAGCTGATCTTAAGGAGAAACTAATGCAAGACCTCAAGAGTTCAATAAATAAAAATGATCAGTTAGCAGTTTAATTTTATGACAAATAATTAATTGCAGATGCAACATAGCTATAAAAGTTCCTTTGCTGTTTTTAAAATTATCAAAGGAGTGGTTAAATGTGCTGATCATCTCACTCGGTGGGTGTTGCATATGTTTTATATGGCGCTGCCAAACCCTGAGAGGGGTTGGTAAATCTGAGAACAGACTTGTCTGAGCCTTTAATTATTTAAGGGAATTAAAAGACAGTGTTGAAAATCCTCCTCGTTAACATCCATTAACTAAACCAGTTTGTACACCTGTTTTGAGAGATGGCCAAATATATAGTCAGAATTGTTTTGTGGAGGTGTGTTCTTAAGGGTTATGTTGAGCCCATTTGATAGCCGAATGACGCCATTCCATGTCGCTAAAATGTCTTGGCTGGAAATGGCTTTTAAAAATAGCTTCAGTGGGTTGAGTTACAGCCAGTAGATGTGATGTGATGTTTTGCCACTTGATTGGGCCTTAAAGAAACTGGTGAGAGCTGAAAGTGTTGATACCTGTTCAGAAAGATAAGAAACTATGTAACGCACGCATATAATTACATGTAAACCAGATGCATGTCTTTCACAGTGGATAGCTTGGCCTATGAGATAGAGGGAAGTTTTCCCACCTTTATGTTTCCATGCAAGAGACTGTGATAAAATATTATGAATAATTCCATCATTTTAATAAGCCCGAGGCTTCTGTCTCAACCATAACATGGTTCTGTTTACATTGGCACAGACTGTGTACAGATCTTGTGTCTCCAAACAAAACTGAAACACATATTGAGCTATACGTTTCCTTCGAGGCAGACATCTGTTTCACTAGAGAATGTAAGAAATCTGAGGGCACTGACATCCCGTTTGAACTTGAAAAATGAGGAGGGCCCTTGCTGTCAGTCTGTCTGATACATTCAGGTCCCGGGGATTCACTTTCAGGCGTGGTGGTAAAGTGTTGATGGTTGAGAGTTATTTTGTGGCTATGGTGCAAATCAATGGTAACACTGAAGCAACAACACCCCTTTCAGTGCAATTAAAGCTTTACAGTCAATTTATGATTTATGAATTCCTTTGAATATGGATGTGTAGTGTGAAATAGAAAACTACAACTGAAGGTATCAATTACTTTGTCTTATTTGGTTTCTATTTTGTTAATTTATGTTTTTTTCATACTAAACCTCTTAAAGTTTTCTATGTTATTTATCTAGACTTAATCCCTTTAAGGAGCTTCTTTTTTCTGGAGAAGTTTTGATATTACTTAACATTAATTAACTTTTGAGTCTTGAACATAAGGATTTCATTGCTTAAGTATGTGTTCAGGTTAATATCATCACTTGTTCTACATTTTTCTAACCAAAGGTAATGTTCTGTGTTCTCCCCTGGCCCCTCAAGTCATGCCTCTGGGTACACCTGCTCCCCTAACCAAGCGGAAAAAGCCCTCCAAGATCATAACTGACCTATCACATATCCCTCAGGATGGTAAGGCTTACATAAAATGACGTGACTATGAAACCAAGTTACCACTGCTCAGTAGAGCTCTTTCATATAAACACAGTACACAGAAATACACGGTGGTAAAACAAAAAGGGGTACAAATATTAGAGAACTAGCTGCTTATTTGCAGTACAATTAAGTCAATCTACTTTACTAATAAAGGATACCGTTCTTTAATGAAACAATGTTTATGAGTTAGTACTACTTTCAACCTCATTTACCAATGTTAGAGCCATTGTTTGGCTCTCACTTACGTAGAATATGAGTCAGAGCCAGAGGCATCGGAGTTTGACCTGGGAACAAAGATCAGAACTCCTAAAGACATCATGCTGGAGGAGCTTTCCCTGCTGAAGAACCGAGGATCCAAGATGTTCAAGATGAGACAGCAGAGAGTGGAGAAATTCATCTATGAGAACAACCCTGACATCTTCAGTAGTGAGTCCATGGTGAGAGCCTAGTTCATAAACAAAATAAAGTCTTGTTTGTCACTGCAATGCAAATTTATTGACACTAGGTTGATAATCCAAGCAAATTTGAGGCAAATAAATCTTGAATTAGCTTTGAATCTCATGCAGAAAGGTAACACCTGAAGAACTGTATCCTTACCTTTACAATTTTGCTTTTGTTGATATAAATATTTGAAAGAAACCTAGTACCAGCATGCAGATGGTGATTATTTAAATGTAAAGTCACCTGGGCTTTAATTATAATCATACTGATCAATTTTAACAGTGATATAAGAGGGTTTTTTGGTCTTGAAGCAGATAAAGACCACACAATCATAATTTTAACCTAAACATAATGCTCAAGTCCTGATCATTATTATTCAGTAAATACAAATCAAAGCATTGTATGGTGTATGATTGATTATAATGGTGATACTTTGCTCTATATGGGGTGGCTGAAGCTCTGGAGATAGAGCAGGTCATCTGCTAATTGCAAGGTTGGTGGTTTGATCCCTGGCTGCTCCCACTTTGCATACCAAATATCCTTGAGCAGAACACTAAACCCAAGCTGCATGAATGTGTGTGAATGTTAGATAGATAGCATTTATGCATAGAAAAAAATGGTTGTGTGAATGAGGCAAGTTGTATAAACAGCTTTGAGTGCTCAGGTACAGTAGAAAAGTGCTATATAACAACCAGTCCATTTACCCTTTCTTTCAGGACAACCTGCAGAAGTTTGTTCCCTCCCTGGGAGGTCAAGTGGGAGGTCAAATAATAAACCTCGGTGGGCATTTTGTTAGCAAGGAGTCTGGACGTCTGAATTTTGTAGGGCTACAAACAGGAGGAGGGGCCCCTGTGCCTCCCCCAAAGCCTGGAAGCAAAGGAGCAGGAGGAACGGGAGGTGCAAGTGGAGCAGGAAGTGCAGGAGTTGGTGTGGGCGAGGAAGGTGGAAAAGGAGAAGGTAGTAGTGAGTGGTCTCCACTAAAAGGTTTGTCTAATTTCTTTTTCTTTTGGCCATTTGTAGTGCAATTCTGTTTTAGGTACAGAGGGCCATTTCTCCAAAAATTATTTAAAATGCATTAAGAAAGTGTGTTTACAGCTTGAGAAATACATCTAGAAGGACAACTGTATAAATTAATAAAAAATAACAGTGTACACGATATATGTATTTATTTATTTATTTATTTTTTAAACCAAATTACATATATCTATTAAACACTGAACTATTCAAAAATGTGTTGAATATTTGTATTTGCTTTCTTGCTAAAAGTACTAAAACCACCATGACCAGCTGGTTAGTTAGCTAAGCTTGGCTTAAAGTCTGGAGAAAACTGATAATGAGCAACTCTAAACCTCATTATTTGATATGAGGTACTTTGTGCGTTTAATCTATACACAAGCCTTAGTGCAAAAAACCCAAACAGGTTCCAATATGAGGTTATCAAGAAAGCACTGCAGGAAGTCGCAGTTTCTGGCACAGTGCAGTTCAACAATAGCCTAGGGCCAGTTAAAAAAGTATGCTGGACAAGTTGAATGGCCAGCTGCTGGTCTTTTTGGGCTAGTAATGGTGTTTCATCGAATGGATTCACCTTTGAAGCAAACAGTCAGTATTCTGATATCAAAATACAAATAAATATCCTTTATTGAACCACCAGTTCTGGTAGTTTTATAAGTGAAAAAAATTAGATCTTTTTAGCTGCTCCTACCCCTCACATTGTTGCATAAAACAACAGCACAACTAAATTTAGAAAAAGCTAAAATAAAATCTGTCTGTCTGCAGATAAATTGTGCTGGTTTATTTTGCCACAATCTTTCAATTTCTAGTAGCAATACCTGCATAAGAGGGGCATTTCAATCATGCCACAACCTTTATTTTTAAGTTTTAGTTACCAGCACATGTGGATGACTTTCTTTACAGGAGGTGGAAAACATGGCGGTACTAAGCAGCAAATTCATGTGAAAACCTATGTGTCTCCATGGGAGAAGGCCATGAAGGGTGATGAAGGTCTGTTAGCCACTCTACAAACCAATATGCCACATCCCAATGCCAAAAAGGAATTACTCCAGTACAAGTGTTTCAACAGGTAGTTCCCTTGAGGTCTGATATGTAGAAGATTTGTGAAAAAAAAGGAGCTTTAATTAACCTTTCACCTTGGTTTGACAGGAGTGCCATGCCCTACGGCGGTTTTGAAAAGGCCAATCAGTTTCTGAAATTTCAGCTGCCAGAAGCTGAGGCAGCCAAAGAAGAGCCTGAACCTGCAGTGGTGTACCATCATGACATTAGCTGCCGGCCTTCATTCAATCGCACTCCTATTGGCTGGGTGGGCAGCAGTGAGCCCAGCAGCATTCACATGGAGACGGATGCTGTGCCCTTCGATGGAGAGACCGACGAGCTGTGAAAGCATATTAATAGTGATTACTATGCACATACTCACACACAAGAGTAACTGCATGCATACACCATAGCATGCACACACAATAGTTGAGCTTACAATTAACTATTACACTAATGAATTTGAATCTCCCAGTGTGGACAGTTTAAAGCGTACAAATAAAATGAAGTCCTGATCTTAACATGCTCTGTATTTGGTTGTAAAGCGACAAGTTTTATTTGTTATGGGGAGATGAAACATCAAATGTCTATTTGATAAATTTATAAGTTGAGCCAAGCAGTCCTCTAATTTGTCTGAAAGTTTGCTGTTGTAGGTGAAAAATTGCAGATTGTCCCATTGAGGAATGAATCATATATGATGAATGCTAAGTCACTATTGTGCAGGCTGTCTGAACTTGTTACCATAACTGTTATCGCTCAACATTGTCTTTTTTTGTTGTTACAAATGTCTGATGATTTGCTGCGCTATAAAAACCTAAAAACTTGTTTAACTCAATATGCATGCTGTTGCTGATCCCTTAACCAAACAAAACAACACAACACAGTTTCTCCACAATAAACTGTAACACTGTAAATAATTTAGTGCACTCTGAATGAATTCTTGGAATATACAGTATTTGTATGTACAACGTAAATTTCAGAAATGTTATTAACTATTTGGATGTCGGGGGGGAGAAGAAGAAGTGAACAAAACAAAAAAAGATCATCCTTATCATGCCCATGTCATATTGTGTACTCACTTGGCAAATGTCATGTGTGCTGAAACATTAATGGGAACTGGGACATTTAAGCTAGTTTACGCAGTTTAACAGTTCTGTATTTAATTACTCTTCTAATTTTTCATTCAAGAAATGGAGAGTAATATAAACAACAACAACAACAAAAAAAACACATACACACTGATGTCTACAGTATTATCTGAAAATTCCCGAAAGTCTGGCAAATACCTGGTAGCTTAAAGTAAAAACAAAATAAGAAATCGTGAGTAACTGCTATGAGTTCGGCTGAACTTCCAACACTAAAAATGAAATCACGACTAAAGTACGTTTCTATTAATAGTACTTCTCCAGCTAAGCAACTCCCGCACAATTGGGGGCAGTCATGTTCCAAAAAGTTCTAGCCAAGGAAAAGCAAAAAGAAGAATGCCATACCTTTGAATGTTGGATACCGGGGGAATCTACTGTCCAAGCACTATTATACAGTAAAGTCTGCAATCTACAACAACGCAATGGACACCAGCCCAGTGTTACTAGGTAACATTACGAAGTCTTCAACCGATGAGCTAGCTTAGCTAAATATGTATTTTGGTGGGATGGCTTACGGAATTTCCCAGGAAACCTCGCAAATTAATGCCCAAATTTGCATGTTGAAACATACATGCACCGACTTTATGTCAGTGGGCTCTTTTTAAGTTGAAATACCGAGACGGTTTCTGGTATAGAGTAAGGTTAACTTGTTTAGGCAGCTGAGAGGGTCGATACGTCATGGCCAGCAACCTCTGGACAGTGTTACCTAGCGACGGCAGTGCTAGCCAACAGATTAGCACTGACAAGCACTGCCGTCGCTGTGCGTCCTTCAGTCAGTAGAATGAAAGAAAAAACAAAAAACACGTAATTTCCCTCCACACAAGCTTCTGCTGTGTTTCAACTAAAGGATACATCTCAGGGTATATTGAAGTGTGCATTTAATATAGGTTATGTGTGAAAATCAGTTTTAAAAGTAAACTAAAGAAAGTTCTCCCACCTTTGTAGTCTTCTTGTTATCTTCTCTTTGTGTTGTATATGCACACCCAAACAGTGTATTGATTATGAGAATCACTAAGAAGTATCACTACTGAACTATTTACAGTGTCTTGTTGCCATTTTTCGTGGTTTCCTGCATTAAATTGGTAAAATAGACTTGTATAAGCACTACTGCATTGTTTAACTATTTATAACATGTGAAAGCAAGAGTTTTTTTCTAAATTATTAATTTTTTTTAGCACATGAAGTGAGTCAGAACTACAGCAGATAGTTTCCAAACATAACTCTACTAGGAATTATGCTGAGTGTAATCTTGGTCTGTGGTCATTTTAATTTTTTTTAGGTATACGATAGCGGATTGACTTTCATTGATGGGATCCATATCTAAAGCCCAGTTGGCTCCCTTGCCAAGGACAGAGGTCCTTGTCTATTGGGTGCTTTCCTTGGGCTCTCATCTCTACTCTTTCTATCAACTTCACAGGTTCAGCAAAGGTATAGTAGAAATATGACTACTGAAATCTTAGTTAGATAAAATGAGAAAAAATAAATAAATAAAGCTGTTATATCCTGTTTTTGGCCCAGAGTATGAAGTGGGATTAGAGAGAGAATTCCAGTTGGAAAAGGGCCTTGTTAAAGGTTTTAAAAGGGTAAGTTCAGTGCTGAATTGATAGAAAGCCATGTCTGAACCAACAGACTAGATTTTAAGACTTATAGTGTACTAAAGGTTTGTGGTAATTTCCAGTTAATTTTAAATTTAGAATAACAAAGTAATAATTTTAATTTAATCGATGCATAGAAATAAAATACCTTAACAGATTTGCATTGTTTAAAGCTGCTTTTGAACAGGTTTCAGGTGTTATAAGTGCATTGTTTTGTTATCAGGACCCTTTAGATTTTGAGTGGAATTTTTGGACTGACTGGGCTAAGCACTCTTTACTGTGGACTCTGATTGGTCATGCTGTCTTATCAAGATTAACCAGCATCTTTTACCCCAAGGTATGAAGCTGTTGCTACAGTAATCTTTAAATATAATATAGGTGGCAAACAGTTTAATCCCACACATTTTTATGTGTTTTTCCATCAGCTTAGAGTGCCAGCACTTGCGATATATGGCTTCTTAGCAGCCAGCAGTGTTTTGGGGATTAAAGGTGTGAGTGTGCTGCTGGTACATCTGGGCTTGTCCTTTTCTATGGCCCAGCTGCGAAAGCCCGCTCTGTCGTGGGCATGTAACCTGCTGCTGCTCTACACACCTCATATCAACGAACTTCAAGACATCCAGGTGGGTTGACTTGGCTTTAACTCCTACAATAAATCTTTTCCTGTATGCTTGTAGGTGTTCTGAACACCTACAAAGCAACACCTAGTTCAAAAACTAACACAAAAATAGTAACTTTGACTGCATCAACAACAAACCACAGACTGTTCTGCAAAAACTGTTTTATTTCTACATTGGTATTCGCAGACAAACACAAAGCCACTAAATCCTACACAAGGGGCTTGTGTAGGATTTAGTGATATCTGCCAGTGAGTGTTTTTTTTGTCCCATCCGTTTCTACTGTGTCCCACTGTAGAAACAGTGGCAGACTAATCCATCTGTAGATATGAAGAGATCATTGTAAGATGGTAAAAACACAGCAGTTCTTATTTCCAGGAGATTATATGTCCTTTAAAACATGAAAAAAATATTTTTTAACTGCTGTCCCAGCTGTCATGGGGCAAAAGGCAGGGTATATGCTGGACAGTTTACCAGCCCATGACAGGGCTTTATAAAATATATAAATAATAATGTTAAACTAGTTTTTTTGTAAAAACCTTTTGTTATTCTGTAGCAGCATGATATCCAGTTACAATTTGAAAACTTCCTTTATCCTTGTGATTGTTACTAGATGTCATATTTGCCAAGAACACAAGAGGGCGCAAAATACTAAGGGAACCATTTGGTCACTTGCCTCCTTTCTACAGAATATCCAGATCACATGGTTAGGGTAAATTTATTTTGAGTATATTTATCTAACAGATCAATTTCCTACATGATAAATGATAAATAGAAATAATTTCAGATAAAATGCAAACATTTAGATTCATTTTTAATGTTACTTAACCATTTCACTATAGTCCACTTATACTGTATAAATAAATAGAATATATATTTAGTGTCTATCTTAGTGCTGTTACTACTAATGCAATGATTTTGATGGAATGCGTCATATGTAATTGGCCTTCCCACTGTATTACACAGAGAGGCTGGTATGAGAGTGATGAGGAGCACTATCTGCTGCTCTTCAGTGTTGCTGTTTGTGGTCTGCGCTTCATCAGCTTCAGCCTGGAGCACTGCTGGAGCCCTGAAGACCAATGCAGTATTGTGCAGCTTTGCTGGCTGTTTTCGTATACCTTCTATCATCCTTTTTTCTATAATGGACCCATTATAACCTACAAAAACTACATTGAGCAGGTAAGAGACATCAAAGCATTCTTCTAGATTAAACTGAGAATCAAATTTTCCTCTTTGTTTTTTTTTTATCTGCAAGAGACTGAAGCTGATTGGTGCTCCTGAGAGCAGATCTCCCTTTTACAGTACAAAAGAGCAGTAACATCACATGTTCACTTATTTTTTTAATCAGCTTATCTTTTTTGTTGTAGTTTTGTACTTATCCTTACATTATGTGTTGCCTCTTTTACTACAACCCTGAGATTTTTTTTGGGTGGGGCTGTGTGAATGAAGATTCACCTGGCAGTCCTTAATAACATGCTCTCTTGCTCCACTAACAGATGCAGAAGTCTGCGGAGGAAAGTAACAGGGATGAATCTGCCCTTAGTTACTTGGTGCTCAGATTAGGACGGATCATTTTGTGGTGGTGTATTGCAGAATACATGATCCACGTCATGTACATGCACTCCATCCAGTCTAATGAGACCTACATAGAAATTCTTCCTCCTTGGGCCTTAGGCAAGTCTTGATACTCTGTTTTTTTCCACCAACAGCACAGCTTTCTTAAAATTTAAACTTTACATTTACCTACTACATGCTACCACCACAGGATTATGTAAGTTTTAAAACGTTCTCATATATGTGTGTATTTGTTTGTTTTTGATATAATAGTTTATTTGCACTTAAATTAAATATAAGCCCACTCTAAATTAGCAGAGCTGGTCTCTGACATGCACATAGAGTCAGATATACAGTTTATGCAGGTGGTTGTCTAAAATGTCTTTCATAAATTTTTTGAATGTTAAGCAAAAATTGGTAACATGAATTTTAAAACACCTCTTGGATTATGAGCTTATGTCGAAGATGATATAATAGAGAAAAAAACCACACTTGAGTAATCCAAGGTTACTGGTTATATGTTAAACCTGCACTACATCTGGTTTATACCACAAACGTCTGGGCAGTCGTGTTGTTCCAATATGAGCACAGTTTGCTTATTGACACAAGCGAATTGGTGCCATCTAATCCTTCATTTCTTTATATTTTGCTTCCAAGAAGCCACACTTTCTTGTAAGTGGTATTTTAAAGCAAATGTCTTGGGGCTTTCTGAAGGTCTGAAATACTTTGTTACTATTAGCCTGTTGCAAAAACATAATTTGTTCCAATTTTCTTCGTTCACTATATGAAAAATGCCAAGTTTGACACACATAAAATATTATTTCTGCAACAAGGAGATTCCTAAAAAGCTGTTCGCTAGACAATTGCCATATCTGAAAATTTGAAGAAATTGGACAAGTGACCTAAAATCACTATACTGCAGATGAACAAAAAGGTCATATCCTTAAGAAATTGGAAACAAAATCCAGCAAAGGACCTAAGAGATGCTTCTGGACCCGCAGTTGGTTTGTGTATTGTTTGTTGGCCATTATGTATGCCAAATTATACAAAAACTGGACTAAAATGGGGCGACTGTGGCTCAGGGGGTTGGGAATCGTATCTGTAACCGGAAGGTCGCCGGTTCGATCCCTGGGCTCTCTGTCCTGGTCGTTGTGTCCCTGGGCAAGACACTTTACCCTACTTGCCTACTGGTGTTGGCCAGAGGGGCCGATGGCACGATATGGCAGTCTCGCTTCTGTCAGTCTGCCCCAGGGCAGCTGTGGCTACAACTGTAGCTTGCCTCCACCAGTGTGTGAATGTGAGAGTGAATGAATAGTGGTATTGTAAAGCGCTTTGGGTGCCTTGAAAATCGCTATATAAATCCAATCCATTATTATTAGAAATCACTGATCTTATCTTATAGATCTTATTGAGTAATTAATCCAAATTTGAAATTTTTGGTTTAAATCGTTATAAATATGTAGAGAGGAGGTCAGGAGAGAGGTACAAGTGGAGGCTCTGTAATGGTTTGGGGCTGCATTTCAGCCAGTGTTGTCAAAAAAGTTGATGGAATTGTGAAGAAAGGAAGAAATGAAGTTTAGATCAAGACCTTTGGACAATAAGATGACTGGAAAACCTGTGGAACAAACAAATCACATCTAATCCTCCTTTCCCATATATCTTTTGAGTTTTTACTATAAATATAACACTGGCCTAACATACGTTTGAGGATTATATAGAACTTTTTTACAATAAGAACTTTTGATTTCACCACCTACTTTCATTTTTGTCACAGGTGGTCTTGCTCTAGCTGTCGTCCAGTTCTTCTATGTGAAGTATCTGGTACTGTTCGGCCTTCCATCCATGCTCGCTACTTTGGATCAGCTGGTTCCCCCCAAGCTTCCCCGTTGTGTCAGCATCATGTACAGTTTCACAGGCATGTGGAGGTAAGACAGTGGAATCAATTCTGGGAAACCACAGTGATAGAATAACAAACATAGTACTATACTGGTCATTCAGCTTTGCTAAATATTCCCTTTACTAGAAAAGCTACCTTTCCTCATGTCCTTAAATTAAAACAAAGTCATTTATTGTCAAGTTTCAAAGTGGGCGCAGAAAATAGTTTCATTTTATGTTGTTAATAGTAAGAACAACAGGTTGTCCTACACAAGATCACCTGAAGATCATTCTTTCAGACTCATCATAATGATAAGCACATGTTAAGCTATTATTTTTAGGCCAATTTGTTTTCTTTAATTCATAATCAGCAGGTTTGTTGCAGTGTTTCTTAGACAGCAGGGACATTATGAAACAAACTGAAACCTTGTAGAGTAAAACCAAAAGCTTTAATAATTGAGTTTTACTTGTGTGTCAGTTAAAGGAACCTGGATATTTCTGGTTTATTATTATTTTACGCAGTGCTGTGTAATTGTAAGAAACAGGAAAGATGCTTTGATTTTCTTCTGTTTCGTGGTTTAAAATGTGCTCGTATTGAATTATTTCTGTCACAATGAGCGGAAAAAATAATAATAACTTGTCTTTTCACTTATTTTTTCAATTAAAATGGAAACTAGTCTAATAGATCTATTCCTAGTTTATACTGAAGGGGTCACAATTGCTCAAGTTAATGAACATGCAAAGGAAAACGCTTGTTACAAGGGACAAGGAATCTTATTCAGCAGGTATTTCATTAACAAAAACAATAACACACTGTGTATAAGTATATAAATAAGGATGAACATTTGTGCTATTGTGCTGTTAGTATTTAGACTTTGCCACTTCAGAAAATCTCTTTATGTATTTATATAGTGCAAAATATACATTCATTTCATCTTATCTATTACAAGCTTATACAGTGCAGTTATTTGTTGTTTAGCTCTTAAATGATTCACCTTTATGAATCATATAGGTTTCATGTGTATGATGATGGCAGGTTTTACTTCCTTTTTATGGTTTAAGGTTAAGGGTAGACAGTTGAAACAACTCTTCATATCTTAAAAATAAATCCTTAAAAGTAATAATCATCATCACAATGAAGTTGAATTAACATTTCTCTACAAGAGCTTATATCCTGCATCAAGGGACGCTTTACTGCAGGACCATTTTAGCTTGCTGTATAAACTAGCAGCTTATTATAGCAGTGGGCAGTTTTTAAACAGAACAAACATACCATTAAGTGCAAACCTTGAACATATTGCCATCTGCAACAAAAGGAGCGACTCAAATTGGGTTTAGATCCTGGTTATAAATTACCAGAGTATCCCAGCAGTTTGTCACTTTCTCCCAGTACAATCAGTCTTGTTCCCAAATGTAATTAACAGTGAGAAATTCCCCATATTTAGAGTACAAAAAGCTGAGCTAGAAGGCTGTGTGTTGGTATTACAGTAAAAAAACGAGAAAAAAAAACAGCTGTAGGATAAACGGACCAGTGTGCTGACACTGATGCACTCCAATCGAGCCTGTGTGTGTGCGCTGGTCGAATTCACTGATGGATTGCATAAAGCTATCCATCAACATTGCTGATGAAACAATTCCAGTTATAGACTGAGCCAAATCTAATCTTCTTAATGACAAAGAGGAAGCACATAAACACAAATGTGTAAACATACTTATTGCGCAGGTCTCAGTTTATATGAAGCCCAGTGCTCAGCTGGTTCTTACTCAATGATATATTATTATTATGTAAATTTGTGACTCAATGTATTTTTTTCACTCTTAGGCACTTTGATGAGGGGCTGTATCGATGGCTCATCAGGTAAGAGGCACTTCAGCGATGGACTGACTAATTCCAATGTTAATGCATACTTAAAATGAGAAATGTCATCCTAATCAAGTAATGCCTCAAGAATATCTGCCTATCTGCATCCATTTATTTGTCTGTCTTTATCTATGTCTGTCTTATCTAATATTTGGAATACTTTTGTATCGCATCTGTTATCTATTATGCAGTTAAAGAGCTTATTTCCTGTGGGGCATTGAACCTGTCAGCTGAATAACCTTAAAAAAAACATGCCATTCTCCTGCTGCCTGCCCACATTTTTCATCACAATGGATAAGGATGCTGCATTTGCATGTAGGCTTTCTCATGATTATGAGGTTGCATGTTGTTGGTGAACAGTTCCTCTATTGTGGCGCTGCCCGTGCACCCTGGAGAAATGCCTCCTTGTTTAATATGTGCATTTGTAATTTGCACACTTGTACTTTGGACAACACACATTATTGGTTTGTTCGCTTTTAATGATGCACACTTGGCTGAATGCAGCCTATTGGGAGTTTATGGTTTGCTTGGTGGAGGCAGGTTGCTACATTAAGGCAACGCTACAGTTGCATGGTTGTCAGAAAACACAGTGGAAATGTTCCCCTGTCTTGGTTATTATTTGCTAATTAGGGTTTTATTTTTTTCTCAGTTGTGTGACGGGTACAGTATGACGGTGCATGTGTACATCTACTTTTATGAAAGAATGCATATTAGAGATTTAAAATGGCTCCAATTAATTTGCTAGAGATCCCAGAATTTAAATTGCAAATGCAAGTTTCCATTTTAATTTGTGCCCATTGGAAATTGTTTTCTCCTGCCTAATGGCATCAGTTGCAATTATCCTACCGCAGATGCAAAATGATACCCATGACACAATGCCCCCGACATTCCTTCTTGCAAAAGTGCTTTTAAAGAGGTTTTAATGCAGTTCTGAAATTCAGTTGAAATTGTCTGAAGAGCGTTAGATGAGTGCGTAGGTGTTAAATGATGTACTCTACATGACTCACTGACACCCCGTCTCCCTGGGCAGCTAAGTGGCTCATTCTTCGCCATTCCATTGCGCTTTTCCTGTCTGTGTGCCACCGTCTCTCAGGTTCTCCATTTCACTCGCATTTAGTTATTGCCCAACAAAAGAGCTCTCACTGGGTTATTGATTGAATTATTGCAGCTACACACGAGCAGAAGCATTTGATCTCACACCTTAGTAAATATTGGTTGCAAATATGTAAGTGGGGGAATAGGTTGGGTATGGTGCAAGGTTAGAAATTAACTTCGGTTTTTAGTGGATTTAAAGCAAAACCGATTAAGTAAGCTGCATGCCTACACAACAACAATATATACTACACTCTTTAATTCCTAATGACAGTCGATAAAACCTGTGAGCATGTTGTAGTCTGCACCACCTGCTTGGATTAATCAGGTGTTACATAACACATTGATTAATCAGAGATTAATGTACAGCATGATATTATCATATTTTGAAAAACATCTGTTTAGAATCCATCTACATCCAAATGAATGTATTAGATGGATAGATACTCTGCATGTTTAGGTATTCAGTTTCCTCTGGCTCTGACAATCTGGTACCTTTCCATCTGTTTTCGCACCTACTTTCATCCTCAATATGGCCGAGCTGGCCACTCTATTTCAGGCTTAGAAAATGCTGGCTCATCTTTCAGGAACATTGATTAGCCACAGGGTGGCTGAGATAATGAGTTCCCAGCTCAGCAACACTGCACACAATGATTTGTTTGTTAAGTGTGTTGGAGTGATATAGCATGTTCAGACTCTTGTCAGTACCTCTGGGACAGACAAGGTTCTCGCAGTATCTGAGGCAATTTTTCTTCACAACATGCTCTGCATTTGATAACGACTGGACGCTATTCACATCGAGTGTGTTATCACATGAGGTGCTATTTTTATACCACATGGAACGTAATCTAATCTAAACCACAAAAATGAACTGCAGGAGCTGTGCTATAGCTTTACTGTTTGATGAATTACCTCATGAGAATTGTCGCTCTTTTATTTAACTGTGTATCCTCACAGTTTATTAACTGATATACTTAAGTCAGAACCAGGAGCAAAAGTGCGCTAAAGTGTTGAATAATACAGAATTTGTACGTTTGACAGTGGGTTAAATGTGTGTGAATCATAAAAAAACACTTAAAAACATTAACCCTCCTCCAGAGTTGTTAATAGGTTGATTGATATTCTCTGGTTTGCCTCTATTTTTGCAACTAGACGTCAAAGCCATGTTTAAAAGTAAAATCAGCATGACCACGCAGTTTTTTCTGGTTCTGATTAATCCAAAATGCATTGTGGTGCCATTTTTACACTTGCAATGTTTTGCAGTGGTTAGTCTTTACACAGGTTAGAATCCCCTTTTTTATTCATTCTGTTGACACTGGATTGCTGTTATTTTTATGACATGTACTCGTGTTTCAGATACATCTATGTTCCACTGGGAGGTTCACGCCATGGTCCTCTTTGCAAAATGTTTTCCACTGGTGTTGCGTTCGGATTCGTCTGCCTCTGGCACGGTGGACATGACTTCTTACAGTACTGGGCCCTGATGAATTGGGCTGGAGTTCTGGTGGAAAATTCTCTGAAGTCTCTCTTTGCCTCGACCTTTATTCACTCCGTAGTTGTAAGTTTGAAATCCATTGACGGTGCTAAAACATTAGGAGGTTTAAATTACCTACTAAGTCTTTCATTTAAGATGTGTGGATGTAATAAAAATCTCTCCTGCAGTCAGAAATAAAGAGGTCATATTATGTTATTTAGTGAGAGATGATGCCTAGAGAGGGTACACTAATTACAGACTGGAGACAAACTGGCTGGATCTTGTCACATCTAATGGGGAAGTACACTTAACCTCAAATATTCATGTTAGTAAAAGCCTGTTCCCAATTGCTTCTTTGGCCATAGCCTTGGGAGATGGTTCATGTTCTCAATATAGTGCTCATATCTGATGGCACACCGTGAAATCCACCTAGTTTATGGTCACACAGTTCATTTGTGCCAGGTGCCTCTCTGTTCCTTCTGCCATGTACAATAGAAATGTCTTGTGGTTCGCCTCTTAGTATTTATTTTTCTGATTTCCCAGGAGCAGAATTTCTCTGCGGCGATGAAAAGGCGATGCATCGCCCTTGTCTTTGCCTTCTCCACTGCTATGCTCATCCTTTCTAATCTGGTGTTCCTTGGGGGAATACATGTTGGCAGAATCTTCTGGAAGCGTGTCTTCATTCACGGTAAATTGCTTTCCACAACATTCACTCAGTGGGAATTGCATGTGGCTTTATTTTGCAGGATTGTTTCAGCTGGCATTTGTACATTCTCCTGTGTGGATTATCAGCCATGTGCTCCTTTTAATTTGACAGCTGAGTTGCATTGTAGGTCATCACATGTTTGCCCTCAGCGGTGAAAGCAGCTAAATATTGTTTTTCCTAAAGCAACAGAGCGAAGCCAGCCAGTATGTACTAGAAAATAAAATCGGAAATAAAATATAAGAAATCATTAAAAATTTTGCTTCTCTGTAGGTTTGTGTATTTAACAGTTTTTCTAATTTAATTAATCTGCACAGGCGAATAAAGAGACATCTGCTTATGTGGTTGTGCCAGGACCTATTTTTCTCCCAGTGTCTCTTTTTTTGGCTCATTGGATACCTAAAGAAAGATGGCAGCGCCTCTTGAAGCCTGTCTAGTTACGATAAGCAGTCTGAGCTGCACTCGCTGCTGGGCTGGGAGCACAGTCGGTACAAAAAAGCCCATCAGTGGAATGTCACATCATCAATATTGTATATTAACCAAAACTTTAATGTGGAATTTTAATTGAGTTGAATATGAGTTTACTCATTTATATCGCTAAAATGTGGCAAACATAGAGGCTGATTAAAAGTCCAAAATGTAAATTTTTATTCAAAGCCGGCAGAGGTCAAAGACAGTAAAGCAAGCAGCCCTGCAAAGGATCCAGAAGAAGAGCAGGCAAACACTAAATCCAATTGTCAGTCACAAAGGAGACAAACACAAAAAGATAAGAAGGAATAAGACAATCTGGCAGAGATCTGTGGAAACTGACAAGTGTATCTATATAAAAACTGTTGGGTGAGTCGCTGATTTAACACGGGAGAGAAACGGGGAACAGGTGTGGAAGATGACACAAGAAAAACTAATAAGGCAGTGGCAAATAGAAATAAAATTACCGCAGGAAGTAAAACAGACAAGAAGCAGTGATTACAAAATAAAACAAGCAATAGCTTGAACCAAAACATGACATTTATCCACTTATGAGCAGCAGTGGAAGCTGTACTACAACAACAACAACAACAACATTTCTACCCTGTAAAGTTTGTACAAGTGTTGGATGTTAGGAAACAGCTGCTTAATTGCTTCATTATCTCTTTTTCTTTCTTTCCAGCTCTTTCTTTGACTCTACTAACTCCTGAGGGAAATAAGTGAATCTTTAGCTGCTAAATGCATTTACCAGCGAGTCCCAGACTGTGCCAGTGTGCTTATGTTTGGTGCTGAAACTATGGTTTACACTGTGCTCATGAGAGCTGAAAACAGTTGCCTGCTGTTTAAAATAGGATTTTAAAAGGAACTTGAAGAGATGAAAGTTGTTACTAAGCTGATCTATGTAGTGCCAGGGACGTTTTTAAAAAAAAAAAAAAAGACAGATTGTTGTTTTCATTCATTTAAAAAATACATATATATTGATGTGAAGATCACTAGTATTGATGTGAGTGGTTTACTGTTAGATTTAAAGGTTGTGTAATATCACCCACGAATGCCATGGCAAGAGGTAAACTCAGGTAACAGATAAAGGGCAAAAGACCGTCTTTCTATTTCATGCTGATTTTAGTTCATGTTGTGCAGTGAGTGTAAATCCACAAACTGAAGCACTTCTTTATTACTTTTCTTTATTACTATTTATTATTTTAGCATTTCTGTTTATACCACAGTCTGTGGGATCTTAAAGTCAAACCTAAGCAGTCTGACAGGGTATTTTCCAGTCACCACTTAAGCTTCAATGTTACAGTAAAATTTTGTTGGAGGCAGCAAATGGTGCATAACTTTACACCTCCTCTAGCACTCCTGACCTCCTTCGTGCTCACAAGACTGTAGTCTCGGTGTAAATAAGTTAAGAGGAACCTAAAAATAAGTGCATGGTGTTTGAAAATACCATTTCAGTTGTGAATTATTCAGAGCAAGAGCTGCGCAATAGCTGAGAATCTCAGTTTGCTTTTATGGGGATTTATTAAGATCATTGAAATGCTAAAAAAAAAAAAAAAGACTGGAAAATTAGAAATACATGATTTAACAAATCACTTAATAAGCTCGGTTCTTTCACTGATTACATGTGTTTTTGCACTTTAAATTGAGATATAATGGTTCCAGCAGAAACGCCTGAGGCAGTTACTTGTGTCTGCGTGTGTCCTCACAGGAAACTGCAGAGAGGGAGCTGTGGTTTCATTAACATGAGTGTCTGGGATTGTGAGTGGTGCAGGCAGTAGTGTAATTGCTCCCTGACCTTTCTGGCAAAATGTACAACAAACAATTTTCTGAACACACTGTGTGTCTTAAGTTGTTTGTGTTAACAGTGTCCCCTTGAGTCTTGCACCTGAAAGCCCCCATGTACTCTAAAGTTACAACTAAGAGACAGACCAAGTTTTAATTCAAGAGCACACAAACACAGCAAAAAGTACCACTGCACTGTTATGTGTGGGGGTTTTTTTTTGTTTGTTTATTGCATGCACAAATGTGCTGATGACATCTTCACTGTTACCCAAGGAGTACTTTTTGTGTTTCATTTTTAACTGCAAAGATTCCTTAAAGCTCAATTTAAGGCACATGAAGTCCTAAAAATGGCAATATTTCCCCTTAGAACATTTACCTAACATTGGTAGAATTGCTATATATTTACTTTAGGCAACAAACGTGTGTTGTTCCCAATTTTAGCACATTCTTTTTTTGTCTAAATAATAATGGTACTTTCTGGGAAGAAACACAAGTCCCTTCTGGGGTTGCGTCAGGAGGGACATCCAACATAAAAATCCTGCCAAAGCAAACATGCGGCGCTACCCACTGTGGTCGGCTTAGCAGATGACTCCCCGCATTTCATTTTACCATAGACTTTTACACCAGCTGTCCTTCTTATTTCAACCCTTCCAAGGATTTATATCTCCTCCAAAGCTTGAAGCAGAAATCTTTTGTGTGTTAGGCCAGGTTGTTAACCACTACACTGTTAAGCCATAGTATTAGTGTTTCAGAAGCTAGTTTTTTAGTGTGCAAGCATGCTAACATTCAGTAAGTAGCACTAAACACATCTTGTGTATAAAATATAGGTGGAACCCTTATCTGATTTGACTTTCTTTTCTTTGTTTATTTTAAAGCAGTCATCACTGTGATTGGGATAAGACTATCCGGTTGCTAAGTCTGACGTCACTAGCCGTGTCTGGACCTAAACTCCGCTGCAGGTCCATATATCAAATGATCACTATGGCATTATTGAGAGTTGGAAAAACTGTCTAAAGTCTTTCATCTTCAATAAAATGATCAGCGTTCTGCTCTACCAGGTGTAACAATTGAGTTTAACATCCAGGCATCCATGAAAACGGACTTTATGACATTTAACGGAGTTAGAAGTTAGCAGGAAGTTAGCTCGCTAGCTTCTATCTAAATACAATATAGCATGTTCTGACTACGGGGTTTTGGAAACAAATTAAAACGTACAGCTCTGTTATCACTTCCAACATAAATGAAGACAGAAAACTAAACAGCAGTGACGTTTGTAGGGTTACTGAAGTTTGGCTATCTGGTATATAATGATGTGCTACGTGACCGCTAGCGACACAGCTATGTTAGCATAATATAAACAAGCTAACTTTTTTTCCACTCGATAAAAGTTAACGTGAGTGTTCTCGGTGGTCAGGAACAAATGTAATCGCATGGCAGGATGCTGTAAAAGGACCAAACTTCAGCCAGGAGAACAACTGAGATAATCCATCCACATACACTCAACAAAAATATAAACGCAACACCTTTGTTACTGCTCCCATTCCCCATGGGATGGACGTAGAGACCTAAAATTCATTCCAGATACACAATATAACCATCCCTCCCAAACAGTGGTCACAAATCAGTCCAAATGTGTGGTAGTGGGCACATCTGCTATATTGAGATAATCCATCCCACCTCACAGGTGTGCCACATCAGGATGCTGATCTGACATCATGAGTAGTGCACAGGTGTACCTCAGACTGCCCACAACAAAAGGCCACCCTGGAATGTGCAGTTTTGTCTCACAGCAAAATGCCACAGATGCCACAAGCAATGAGGGAGCGTGCAATTGGCATGCTGACAGCAGGAATGTCAACCAGATCTGTCGCCCGTGCATTGAATGTTCATTTCTCAACCATAAGCCGTCTCCACAGGCGTTTCAGAGAATATGGCAGCACATCCAACCGGCCTCACAACCGCAGACCTCGTGTAACCACACCAGCCCAGGACCTCCACATCCAGCAGGTTCACCTCCAAGATCGTCTGAGACCAGCCACCCAGACAGCTGCTGGAACAATTGGTTTGCACAACCAAACAATTTCTGCACAAACTGTCAGAAACCGTCTCAGGGACGCTCAACTGCATGCCCGTCGTCCTCATCGGGGTCTTGACCTGACTCCAGCTCGTCGCCGTAACAGACTTGTGTGGGCAAATGCTCACATTCGATGGCGTCTGGCACGTTGGAGAGGTGTGCGCTTCACGGATGAATCATGGTTCACATTGTTCAGGGCAGATGGCAGCTGAGAATGTCCCAGTTCTTGCATGGCCAGCATACTCACCGGACATGTCACCTATTGAGCATGTTCGGGATGTGCTTGACCGGCGTATACGACAGCGTGTACCAGTTCCCACGAATATCCAACAACCTCGCACAGCCATTGAAGTGGAGTGGACCAACATTCCACAGGCCACAATTGACAATCTGATAGACTCCATGCGACGATGTGTTGCACTGCATGAGGCAAATGGTGGTCACACCAGATACTGACCGGTTCTGGGTCCCCAGACCCCCAATAGCGCAAAAAACTGCACATTCCAGGGTGGCCTTTTGTTGTGGGCAGTCTGAGGTACACCTGTGCACTACTCATGATGTCAGATCAGCATCCTGATGTGGCACACCTGTGAGGTGGGATGGATTATCTCAATATAGCAGATGTGCCCACTACCACACATTTGGACTGATTTGTGACCACTGTTTGGGAGGGATGGTTATATTGTGTATCTGGAATGAATTTTAGGTCTCTACGTCCATCCCATGGGGAATGGGAGCAGTAACAAAGGTGTTGCGTTTATATTTTTGTTGAGTGTATGAGGTTAGTCATTCATATACTGCTGCATGGGATGGGTTGTAGTTACATCCTAAGGTTTTAAAAACTGAGCTTAAATAAATGATTAGCGGTAATAAAAGCCGAGGGAGGTCCACAGTGATCACTGACTGTTTTAGGAGCTTTTTGAGATTAAATAGAAGAAAATACAAAACATTAAACATGTTAACAACACAAAAGCCATATTAAACAGACTACTTTAGGCCCGGAAGTAGGATTCGTCACGTCATCACTTAACAACCGGATAGAGTTGCTAAGCTAGCAATGGCTAGTTAGCTTTGTTAGCTGGGTGAATCCATAATCCACTGATAGGAAATGGGACAGAGTCCATAGAAAAATGACTGAGTGACTGTCAGTGGTAGGAAAACAATCACATTTTCCTCTACTTCTCCCTTTCTAGTGATATTATATAAACAAAGAGGTGAAAAAAAGAGATAACCTACAATTTTTAAGTTTCTTCTTTTATCTGAAAAGTTGTTCTGGTCATCAGTTGGTTTTATTTTGTTTTTAGATTTTAGTTGCCTGCAAAAAACATTGCGAATAATCAAGAAGAAACGAAAGCACCGAATACATTTTTAAAAAATACAATCAGTTCCAACATATTTCTGAAGTTATATTTGGCTAGTAGTGTTTCTTTCAACTTTGCCTTTCTACTATGTTAGTTGTTGGCCACATTAAAGATTGGATAACTGGCTGGAGAACATATTTCACACTGAGGGTGTTAATGAAATGCAGATACCTGCAAAGGCAAAACACTGGGGTGTCTTGGCTCATAATGTACATGTAGGCTAGAGGGCTTTAAATAATGAATAAACAGGTGAGAAAGGCTTCATATAATGATAGCTTATGTGAAAATGGTTATACCCAATGTGATTAATAATTAGTTCATATTTACTAAAACATCAAGGCTTTTCTTAAAGATGGTTGCAATCAGACAGAAACGCACTATGCATACTACACAACACAAAACTTATCCTCCGTGCGCCATTAAAATATTTTGCATCATAATAAAGCTTTTCTGGCCTCAGCTCATGTAACCTTTTTTTTACGCAGACAGAAAACTGACAGTACAGCTGTGCATAAAGCAGCCAGTGTGTGCGTGAATTAGATTTTGGCATGAATAGAAAAGAATAGACCATTGAAAAGCATTGTGGGTGCAGGTGCAGGTTACTGAGATAATCTGGAGGCAGGCCAGTTGGGGAGGAGGTGCAGACAGCTGTCCTTACCTGCCTGCACGACCCTCGGAGAAACAGCTAAATATAGAAAAAGGAGGGAAAAAACGTAACATGATGCAGTATGGCACAGGGAAATGAGCAAACCTACTCACTTAGCATATACTTTTAAGCTGCGTTTAAGCTTCATTCATAATTAAATAACTGACAACAACACAGACTGCATTATCCAGATAGTTTGTAAATCGAAAAACATGCAAATATATTTGCTTTCTTTTTGTTTCAGGCTGGTCTACCATGGCCCCACCAATGCTAGCTTTCCTCTACTGCTATGCTCAGATTGGACTTGAGTGGACTCCTCACCCACCGTGAGTCACCTTGACTTAAGAGCAGTGACTGAGAATCCCTGCTACTGGACAGATACAACAACCTGCTGACTCCACTGCCTTGCTCTCACCAGCCAGAGTCTCACTGTGGTGGACCTGGCTCATAGCCACACAACCTGTCCAAACCTGGCTGAAGTACAGCTGAGCAGCCACTTTCCAAAACCCGCAAGTCTGCACAAAATTTGTCTGTAAGCTGATACTTACAGAGAAAGTTTTCTGAACTTTGGGTGAAATGTAAGTGCACCCAAACTGTAATAAAATTGCTGAAAATTTAGGGCAGTCTGTAATAGCAGCTCTGAGGCAGTAAGCTAGATGAAATCACTGCTATTCTAAGAAACTGTAAAAGAAAATGTGGACTCTGAATCTCTCTCTTGGTTATATGACTTTGACAAGGTATTGCTTGGAGTTGCAGGAAGCTGAAGAAAGTACCGTTGTTGGGGGAAAACTCTGTAAAAGACCCAGGAGAAATAAAGACACAATGAGACAAGATCACTTTTTATGCTTTAACGTGCACACGGGTAAGCTGTTCAGAACAACTCACAACGTGTACAGAGGCTGGGCACTTTTTATAGGAAAGACAGTGAGAACAGGATAAGAAAATACAAAACAGATAAAATAAACAACTCCATATGTGGCGCTAGTCTCGTCAGCAGAGAGCTGGGAGAAAGCTGTGAGAGATAAAACAATCTAAAACAATATGTCCCAAAACAGTATGTCTTTGCTGAGAAAGTCTAAAAAGATAATTCTAAACTAATCTAACCATAGACAAAAGGGCATGCTTGCACATTTAAAAGAAGGTAAAGAAACATAGAATCATTTTTCCTGTAACATTCCCTCCTGTTTTAACTTATTTTAAATGTATACAACAATTGTCTGTGAAGGTTATTTATTAAGTATCTTAAGCAATTTTTTAATTTTCAAAATGTCAGCATAGCAGAAATGGAAATCATTTGGTCTAAAGAATAAAACAAAATAAAATAATAAAAAGAACAAAGAAAATCATAGTAAATGAAAATCATAGTAAATGAAATAACAAGTGGAATAAACAAGAAAAAATAATAAAACTAAACTACAAAAAATAAAGGATAAAAACCTTATATTTAAAACGAAAACTACAAAAAATAAAAGGATGAAAACCTTATGTTTAAAAGGATGAAAACCTTATATTTAAAATGAAAACTACAACAAATAAAAGGATGAAAACCTTATATTTAAAATGAAAACTACAACAAAACTACTGTGATCTCTAGTTTTCACTTAATAAGGGATTATTATGTTCTTCCTGATATGGGTGTTGCTGCAGATGCGGCTGCAGGAGTGAGTGATGGTTTACTAAAAGGATTGTGGGGACTGCACAGTGTCTCGTCTTCTGGTTTTACTAAACTGGCAGTTGAGTTCTGTTCTTCTGACTGTTTATATTTTGTTTTCTTAAATCTCTCAGTTTACAGACACTGTTTTTGTCCGGCGTCTGGACTTTTCTTTTCTCACCACTGCTCGTCAGCAGGAGTGAGTTTTAATTTCACTTGCTTGATTACCCATCTTATTTATGTATTTACTTATTTTTGTTTAAGTAATATATACACAATACAGCTGCTATCACCTTCGCTGGTATTAGAGACGAGAGTGGTTGCTCACACGCCCTTCTACTTTCGGACTATTTCCAAAAGCGGTGTGAACTTTACGAGACGGAACTCGACCGTTCTCTCAACTCACCAGCACGTCAGTGAATAGCAGTAAAAGAAAAACACAGTAGGAGCAGCTCAGTCTCTTATTGGACCGTGAAAATTCAGCTTGCTCCATTAATTAAAACAATACACACACACATTCACATTAGAGATGGCACGATACCACTTTTTTATGTCCGATACCGATACCGATATCATAAATTTGGATATCTGCCGATACCGATATGAATCCGATATAGTGTTTTTTAATCAACAAAACTGTTTTTTAAATATCTTGCTGCATTTTGCAAGTCTGCAAGTTCATACTCAAGTTTAAAACAACAACTACACTAAAGCTATTCTGTTATACCTGTATACAAAAAAAAATTTCATAGTTCAGCAATACTGATCAATCTAATAAACTTAAACCTACACCATCCTCCCTATTCTGGTATTTTAAAGAGTACTTAGCGTAAATATTAAGCAACCTAACTAATAGGGTTCCAACTCCCAGCAACCACAAACATAAATAAATAAAAAATAAGGAACCACCCCTCACGCGCCACCTCATGATGCTTAATCGACGTAATCAACCTTAATTTGATGCAGTGTGAAAAAAAATGCACAGAAATCAATTATTTTTCAAGAAATATTAAATAGATTCAACATCTTTCTTCAACAAAATTGCAGACTGCACAGATGGTACCTTCCCAAAGTAAAAAGTACTATAGCTTACTAGGGTATATATTAGACTTAATAGTCACTATATACAGTAATTGACTTCTATTCATTTTACATCAAATTAAAACTTTGTGTGTCAGATAATTATTTATTAAAAGCTCGACATTTTAAATGAGAATAAGAAAGAAAAGTATGTCTTTGTGCCCCCTTTTCCCTGTTCATGCCCTATCGGCCCCCCTGGCTAAACTTTGCTAGATCCGCCCCTGCACAGTTACCAGCCGTCAGCTACGTAGAAAAAGATCCTGGAGTAGAAAGTAATATTAAATAAATTCTAACAACAGCTTATCAAGCTTAAACGTTCTGCTGTTGTTCAGCCGCTGGTTTCCTCTTTCTGGTGCAAAGTGGACCAAAAACAAACAAGAGAGACGGACTCGCGACAGAAAAGCCGATCAGCTGATCATTTAAGCAGTTTCACGATTGAAGTAGCAGCCGGAGAGCGAGAGGCAGTCGCTTGTTAAGCTTAACGTGGGAATGCTTTACAAACATTCAGAGATGGACTTACACACTTGCTTTACTTCTCTCGGGGATAACTTTGTCCGAGATGAAATGCCAGGTTGCTAGCGAAGCTCCACATGCTATCCAGACCACCTACAGGTCCGGCATGCCACAGCCGCTCTATCATGTGATGCATACTGCTCCGACTGCTAACGTTCTGAGGCGAGTTACGGCGTGTTGCAAGTTTTGCGAGGTGCTTTCGTGATATTTAATGGATCGGATTACATTTTTTATTTTTCTCCGATATCCGATCCAGTAATTTAGGTCAGTATCGGACCGATACCGATACGTAATATCGGATCGGTCCATCTCTAATTCACATTCACAGCTTCGACGCGCGCGCGACCAGAACCCTTATGATAAGGGGAGCTCCCAGAGCTACTTACTCCCTAGACCCAGTCTAGACCCAGCTGGGGGAGCTACCCAGAGCTCCAAAGCTACCAGTCGACGAGCTCCCAGAGCTACCAGTCGACGAGCTACTTCCGCTATTTTAAATTCCCTGAATTCAAAATGCGCTTTTACGCAAGATTGTGTCAGTGTGTCTGTATCTACCTGGTCAGTGTCGCCGGGTCTGGTCCACCTCGATCGGGTCCCACCACCGTGGGTCGCTTTCTAAGACGTTGGCCAAGACCCGAATTTAAACGCTCCTGGACTTTTATCACACACCTGGTGTGTGAGCTGTCGACAGACGAACAACGTGGACTGGTCACGGAGATGGGACACGATGGAGGCGCTCCGGCTCGAAGGACCAAGAAATGTTGGGGGAAAACTCTGTAAAAGACCCAGGAGAAATAAAGACACAATGAGACAAGATCACTTTTTATGCTTTAACGTGCACACGGGTAAGCTGTTCAGAACAACTCACAACGTGTACAGAGGCTGGGCACTTTTTATAGGAAAGACAGTGAGAACAGGATAAGAAAATACAAAACAGATAAAATAAACAACTCCATATGTGGCGCTAGTCTCGTCAGCAGAGAGCTGGGAGAAAGCTGTGAGAGATAAAACAATCTAAAACAATATGTCCCAAAACAGTATGTCTTTGCTGAGAAAGTCTAAAAAGATAATTCTAAACTAATCTAACCATAGACAAAAGGGCATGCTTGCACATTTAAAAGAAGGTAAAGAAACATAGAATCATTTTTCCTGTAACAACCGTCTTCCTGTAGCTCTCCACAAAAAACAATCAGATGTAGACGGTTGACAAAAAAAGCATATCCAACTGCAGCCTTTGATTGAAAACACTAATCCTGTTGATTATCAGTTTATTACATCTGGGATGTAATAAATGACAAGCTGTTTTTGGCTTATTTGTTGTTACACACTAAATCACCTTTCATTTCCAAAATGTCAACATAACAACTAAATTTAGACAAAAGTAAAATCTCATTTTGTTGCAAAACTCATCTGCCATCTGTCCAAATCTGTCAAGTACTTGGTCATCAAGGACTGTCAGAATGTGCCTGCTCAGTCAAAGCAATGTGATTAACACTGAGGGTTATGAAACAGCAGAGGAGTCCAATCCATTTGTGCTTTACTGTAAAGCTTTTGTTTCAAGGGGGTTTTGCAAGTCATAGGCTGATTACACATGTGAGAGTGACACTGCTGAATAATGTGCATTAGAGCTGATAGATGTTGTTGTTGTTGTGTGTGTGTGTGTGTGTGTGTGTGGGGGGGGTATTTAAGGCACTTTCGAATTGTATGTTCAAAGTTACACTGCCAGATTAAATGTCAATGTATATTACTCAATATTCACTCCATTTACTTCAAAACCAGGTATTATACTGTGCATATTAAGAATAAATATAATATAGCCTTATATACACTCCGTGTTAATCAGTGTTGTTCGACATTTCTAAGGGTCGTAATGCAAATATCTAATTAGCTAATCACATGGCAGGAACTCATTGCATTTTAGCATGTAGACATGGTGGGAAAAAAGGTGGATTTAAGCGACTTTGGACATAGCATGGTTGTTGATGCCAGACAGGCTCATCAGGGTATTTCAGAAACTGTTGATCTACTGGGATTTTCCCAAAAAAAACTGTCTCTAAGGTTTACAGTGAGTGGTCCAAAAAAGAGAAATTACCCAGTGAGCAGCAGTTCACTGGGAGAAATGCCTCATTGATCCCAGAAGTCAAAGGAAATAGCTAACTACTTTGAATTGATGGAAAGGCAACAGTAACTCAAATAACTAAGTCACGCAGAAGAGCATCTCTGAGTGCACACCACGTCAGCGCAGATGGGTTACAGCAGTGGAATACCACACCAGGTGCAGCTCCTATCGGCTAAAAATGGAAACTGAGGCATCACAATTCACACAGGTCAATAGGAGGTTAGAACAATCTTGCTTGCTCTGGTGAGTCTTGATTTCTGCTGTCACATTTGTATGGTTAAGTCAAAATTTGAAATAAATGACATGAAAGCATGAATCCATCCTGCACTTATTAGCAGTTCAGGCCAGTGGTGGTGGTGTAATGGTTTGAAAAGCATAATTTGGGCCCCTTAATGCACCCTGTCATAAAGGTTAGATTATCTCAAACTGGTTTCTCCAACCTGGCAATAGGTTCAATGTACTCAAATGGCCTCCAGAGTCACCAGATCTCAATCCAATAGAGCGCCTTTGGGATGTGGTGGAATGGGAGAGTCACAACATGGATGCGAAGATGACAAATCTTCAACTTCTCTCTTCAACAATCTCTGATGACTGTTTCCAGCACCTCGTTTTATTAAGGCAGTTCTGAAAAAGGCAAAAGGGAGTCCGATGAGGAACTAGCAAGGTGTAACTAATGACGCTGATGGTGAATTTTTACTCCTGCACAATTGCCCCATTTTTTTAAAAGCAAGTGAAGAAATGACACAGAGGATGAGAGGGATCTCTGAAACCTCTTCAGTAATAACGATAGGGAAATCATTTTCAGGCACAGAGAGTCACTGAGGCATTGCTCCAAACATATGTCTTTTTGACATGTGTTTGATGGCTAATATCTATTAAGTTTTTTCATTATATGGAGGGGAGATTGTGAATTTAACTGACATCATAATGAGTGGTGGAAAAAAATGTAATGACTTAGTATTTCATTAGAGAAGCTGACACTTTTTGAATACTGTGTTGTAGCCAGATATTTTTTGGGTGCCAGCACCTACTACTTCTGCCTCAGCTTCTATTTTAATCCATTAAAAATGTCAGCTCTTCTGAGAGCTTTTTGCCAGTATATTACAGGCTTTAAATTTTCATATTCTAGACAGAGGAACTCTTTAAGCCTTCCATAAATCATCATGCAAAAATGATTTTAAAACAGCTTTATTCTAAGGTTGATGACTATAATGAATGCAAAATGTGGTGTGTAAAGCTAGTTGCCAAAAGAAAGAAACATCTGAACGTGCCAAAACATAAAACAATTTATCTTCTTAATGTTTTTCTGAGTCACCCACTGTGTCCCATTGGGCCTAGTTATTTACTAATATTTTTTAAAATACATTATTAAATGTTCTTGTAACAGCAGATTAGTGTTTACTACATATTTTAGGACAGTGATTGAGTACATCGATTACAATCAGTCCACCACTGTGGCTCTTTGGTGAAATTTTGAAAAAGGTTTTGACAAAAGTGATAGTATATGACACATCAGTGTAATAATTGGTGAGATCAGCTCTACTGAAACTGTTTGTTACCTTTTGTTTTCCAGACTGATCCTTAAAGAGAGGTTGAAAATTTTTTGTCGCATGGCAAACCAAACTGTGGAGAGTTGAATGTGAAAATTCATGAAAACTAATCAAATAACCATAAGACATTCAACAGAAATTGAGATTAATTTACCTCATTATTCAGCCACGTTGGTAGAAGAGAAAGAAATCTTCACATTAATCGGTTATGAAAGCCTGGAACATGTAATTTATTAAGAGTAAATTTTACATTTTAAAGTTTGACCAGTGAGCCACAGCACAGTTTTTGGCAACCAAGGCTACCAACTCCAAGGGATTTGCATCTGCTCTTTACATTTCAGGGGTTTGTCAACATTTTTTAAACTTTATGTTTAAGTACTTAAGTAATCTGTGCTTTTCATGCAATGTGGCAAAACAGTCTGGGCTTCTTGCTATTCACAGTGCACAATAATGAAAGTAAACAGCTTCGGGGTACGGATTCAAGAAGATTAGGTTAGGAATTAATGAATTTTTAGTCAGATGTGTCATAACTGAAAGCTATTACCTTGCCTCAGGGTCCTGAGTTTCGCATGATCATGCCACAGCAACTGACTGTCCCCAAAGTTTAAATTGCTTAACCTGCACTGGTCTGCAATTTGGTGTTTAAACACTTGTATGACACAAGCTTGTTTGCCCTTAAGTAACAGAAGTACATTGTAATCTGGACTCTGCTGTTCTGATAAGGCTCAGGTGTTTCCATTAGTTGATGTCTTTCATTGGGATAATCACATCTGTGGCACTAAGGAGGATCAGTGGGGGCAGTGAAGAATCCTCTTAAATTAGCACAAAAGTGTGAGGCTTATCTGACATAAGAAGATCAGCAGCAGAATACACCTGCTGAGTTACACCTTCTTAGAGACGCGTCCTAATCGTTAACAGAGGAGCCATAACGCAACAACACGAAAGACACCCGTGAACCATTGCCTGAAGAGATCTGACAGCGTGCAGCATGTATAAAATATTTATTATGAATAGCACAGTATGTCACAGTTCATAACACGGAGTTTCCATTGTGCTTAAAATACATTTCTCATCACATGACGTGAACATAGAGGCATGTGCATAATACATAAACCATACATAAAATTCAAATTCTGCTCTTTCTTAAGAATCCAAACGTTGCAGTACAACTTGTGCATATCTCTCTATATATCTATTTCTATATCTCTGTGTAGAGTTTGCTAACTAGGCAGCTTTCCATAGCTGACCACAAAAATAGATCAGTGTAAATCTTCTCGAAGGAGCAACAGTAATTTGGGTATTTAATGCTGCTTGGAAAAGGAGAATGGGGCAATATCATGAAGGCACAGTGTTGCATGCTTCTCAGTAGCAATCAAAGGTAACGACTTTAATATGTAAATGTTGATGTTATGAAACCGTGGTGCTGTACTTGGTAACTTAATGTTTTCTATATTTGCGTTGTTTTTTGGATCAGTTTTTTGTTTTTTACAAATGTTAAAGCAAAGAACTACATATTGCTTTCAAGCATTTTAGAGTGCATCCCTTTTAGGATTGTATATTTATGGCCTTGCCACAGGCCTAAGTGAGAGTACCCTGCACGGGCCATATCTTTGTTACTGAGCTGCATGAATCAGATTTCATGTTTTTTACTATTTTCATTTTGAAAACAATCAGACTTGGTTTTATGCCTTAATGCAACAAATGTAAAAGTAATATAACAGTAAATTTACAATATGAATAAAACCGATCACAATGATGGAATAAGGTACATACCAAATGATAGTCATAGGTTGTGTCATTCATAATAAAAGTTTAAATATATGAATATTACCAGCTCTGTCATTGATAAAGTGAAACAACAATTTATTGTGGCTTCAGTGAAAATATTATATCTTAAAGGGGACCAGTTACACTCATTTCCAGCTTCACATTGTTATTCTTGGACTCCACTAGAATAGATTTGTATGATTCGCAGTTCAAAATAAACGTTAAAAACTTTATGCTAGGCCTTGGTGCAGCCCCTCAGTTCATCCACTGTCTGAATCAAGTTGTTTTAAGGCTGATATTGATTGGTGATTGGTTGCCTCTCACAGATTTTAACAGGTGGGAGGAGCTTCTGTTAGATGACCATATTAGGAATATCTGTTTTCTCTGACATCAACCAGTGTTAAAAAAAAACAAAACAAAAACAAGAAAAACTCTTAAACCTGAGCATTTGGTTAAAAGGAATTAGTCGCACATGTACTAACCTTACTTTTTTTTTTAAATCTTTCACCATATTTAATGAAAGCCTCTAAAACTGTAACAAGAAAAAGCATAATAGATCCATTTTAATGTGCCATTTTTCACAACAAAAAAAAAAAAAAATCAGTGCAGGTGTTTTCATTTAATCTTCTGTTTGACACGAAGATTTAAAGTGTTGACATCTAAATGACTACAAATCCATTGTTAGCCCTAGAAATGTTTCTTTCTAAAAGCCTCCTGTAATCACATATGGATTACATATAAATTAGATTACTGGTATTCGTTGAGTTTTTCCATTGTTGGTGGAACTGAGTTAAAATCCAAATAATCAAGGTAACAATTGCAACTATTTCAGTTTTTTGCCTTAATGAGTTCTGGGTTTTCTGTCTGTCTCTTAGGAGACAGCAAGAGAAAAGGATGAAGGAGGAGGGGGGCATGCTGCTGCCATACAGCACACTTCATTTCCCTGTTACACAGTTTTTAAACCACTGTTGAATCTGTTATTATACAAAACCAACGAGACTGATAATGATTACAGCCGTATGTATGCGCTGAAGCAATTTCCCTACCCTTGGTGGAGCAGAGTACTAAACCGCTGCGCTTAGTTTTCAGTGCACACTAAAATGGGTGTAACTGGTTCTTGTGTGGTTGTTGGATCATTTGCATAAAGTGGAGTTTAAATCTCGGGTGCTCAGCGGGCTGCACAAAGCATCCTATCACTCTCTAAGTATGTTTATGTGAGCGGCCCATTATTCTGCAGTTATTGCACAGACATGAGTGTGGTTTAAATCTTCTCACAACATAGATATTGTTAAATTATACTTTAATGTTGTTTCAAGAATTGCGCATGCTATTGATGTAAACCTGACTTAGCATTTGCCAAATGTAGCCTCAAAACCGCCAAAGTAGGTCTGCTTTTTCTTAAAATAGCACAGTAACTTTACTGGATTTATCCTACCGTGTTGGGAATGAGTTTTGTTCAAGTAACCATGCTTTATATGCTAAATTGTGAAAGCTGCAGTAGCAGGTATTAAACTAAACCCTATCATTTCTTTTCTTTTTTTTTCAGATAACTTGAAATTGAACATTAAAATAGCCACTTACAAAAACAGATCTGAAAAGAAAAGAGTTGCAGGCTCACAGCCAGAAATTTGTCAATTATCAGAGTCTGCGTTGAACTCTGCTGGCTTCAAACATAATGACTAGATGAGATGATCATCCTCATCTCATCTATTCATAGATAATAAATACGTTTTTGTCACATCTGTTTGCACTTTCAAAGCGTTTAAAAACATCTGATGGTTGATTTTGCTGCTAAGATAAAGACTTGAGTTACATAATCTTTAGATCCTTCTTTCATTACAGTGACTGAATTCCTCAGCGATGCCATCTGACCTCTTTTCCTCTCCCTTTGATTTGTGAACTCTTGCGCAGCAGCTTCATGAATAATCTGTGATCGAGAGGCCATGGTGATTTTTAGTGCCTTTTCTTTGGTTTTGAGATCACAATTCTTGGAGAAGCAGACCCCCAAACACTGGCAATAAACCTAATGAGTTCTCACTTCTGTGATGACATGCCCATTTATTTTTAGCAGGCTGAATTTTTGATGGAACATGAGTGTTGGAGTAAAAACCTCAGCATCTTTTTCCTCTCAGCTGTGTCCGTCCCAGCTTGTCTTTTGTGACGGAGAAAGCGCGCAGGGAACATAAATTATCCATGAGTGATGAATAATAAAGAAAAATGGTTATTTTTTTCTCATGAAAAGAAGTGCTTTTATTGGATAAATTCAGTAAAGCTCCTTTTTCCAAAGATGAACCAAAAGTCATATTATTCGTCTTAGAAATACAAGCGTTAATTTCAGTGATATAAAACTTTATTTCAGCTGATTGCAACCACTTTCCAGGCTTCATTACCTGCAGTCTGATTGTTTAAAAAATGACTCACATTTGCAGAGTATTATGAAACTTTCTTCCATTATTCATTGTTTCTCAAGTGCGGCGACGGATATCTTAGAACTAAATTGTACTGTAAAAGCTAACTGTGCCTTTTTTTATTGCTTAATACCAGAGTGCATTGCTTTGCTTTACTTTGTTTCATGCATATTTTTCTCATTTAGGTTCCACTCAGTCAGCCTGTCCACATTGATCACATTGATTGTCTATTGTATTTTTGTTTGTTTGCTTTCGGAAACGTGTGTCAATTTGTTTTGGTCATTAAATTTAAAGTCGAAGGACAAATTTGATAATATTTGGCATATATGTAAACTTTTAGTATTTATCATGCAGGAATTATTGCAATCTGAGTTAATCCCTATTTAACAAGAGTTAACGAGAAAAATGAAATTGTAGAGATTGTTCCTGTTATTGTATATTTTATTTATAATGATTGGAGGAATCTGCCTGATGCTGGTGTTCAATACAAAAAATAAATAAATAAATAAATAAATAAATACATTTTGGGACTTGATAAAAATACAGCATTCTATGTCAACATTCAATTTCTACCCTCAGAGTCTACAGTAGTCATCGTGTTACGTAAAGCAAGTTGCTCACAGTATAAACTAAATGTCTGTATGATACAAATGCAGCTCTTCTTGGCCAGTTAGACGCTACAACTACTGAAGATTATGTGGAATTGGGGAAAAACAAGTCTTTTGATATTAAAAAGAAATAATAGCATGTTCACAGTAAAATAAAATAAAGATGTTTCATTTAAAAAATTTAAAAATAATCACATTAAATCTATATTCTTACCAGCCATTTCATTAGGTACACCTGTTTGACTGCTTAACAAAAATATCTAATCAGCAAATCACATGGCAGCAGCACAATGCATCTAGGCATGCAGATATCCAGTGAAGAGAGATGATTTAAGTGGCTTTGAAAGTGGCATGGTTTTTGATGCTAGACAGGCTGCTCTGGGTGTTTCAGAAACTGCTGACCTACTGGAATTTTCCCACGTAACCACCTCTAGGGTTTACAGAGAATGGTCTGAAAAAGGAAAACTGGGTTTGGGTGAAAATACCTTCTTGATTCCAGAAGTCAGAGAAGGCAGGCGACAGAAACTCAAATAACTACTAGTTACAACCAAGATATGCAGAAGGGCATCACCGAATGTAGCAGCAGAATACCATACCAGGTGCCACGAGAAACTGAGGCTACAATTCACAAGGGTTCATCAAAATTGGACAGTAGTAAGATTGGAAAAATGTCAGCTAGTCTGATGCCTGCTTCTAGCAGAATAAAGTCCCATGTCACAAAATTATATCATCTCAGACTGTTTTCTTAAAAAGGGGAACATTTGCAGCAACTGCATGATGCCATCACATCAATATGGACCAAAATTTCTGAGCAATGTTTCAGCATCTTATTGAATCTACATGTATGTCATGAAGAAATAAGCCAGTTCTAGAGGCAAAAGTGGGTCCAACCCAGTACTAGCAAGGTGTACCTGATGAAGTGAAAGTGTATATTGTAACAATTAAATAATATATATTAACATAAACATACACCATCTATATGAAACACTCCTACAACAGCTATGCGTGATATGGACTTCTGTGGAAAGTCTACGGCATAACTGACGATGTAACCAGTCACCCCTTTTAACCCTACACTGGACCTTCCATGGCATTCAGTCGTCGTGGGCTATGTCGACCCGTCCCGTAGTTATATTTCTTGGGAGGGGCACATCAGGTTATGTGGAAGGTGTACGGTTAAAAAAGGGGTTTCCGGTTATCTTGTAAGTTATGCCGTAGATTTCCCGCTGAAGCATAATTCAGGCATTACTGCACCAAGTGTGTCGTTTTAAAAAACATTTGAATGTCTGCAACACATTTTTTGTATTGACTGCATCATATTATAAAGGGGTTGAGGGGTTAAAGATTTTTCCCACTCTGAAGGAAACTCTTCAATTTTTCAAAGCCAGAAGCAAGTAAACACATTTAAAACAGTTCAAGATCATCTGCATTTCACACACTCACTCTGAATTTGTGCTCCGAAAAGACCTCCTAATATTAGCTTTTTTGTTTGTTTGCTTTCTCAAGTAAAAATGAGGACAAACAGAAATGTTAAATCATGCATGTTAACAGGATTAAAATGTAAAAATATACTTAAGGGACCATTAAAGTCAAAAATGGTCTGGTGATCTCAGTCCACTTTCTAACAGCCTGTTTTATTGTACACAAATTTTAGTTTACAAATATTGTGCAAATCGCCATTACTTTCTATATTTGTAAGGGTTTTGGCCACAGTCAGTACCTATAAAATTACTGTATGTATCACCAAAGCTGTAACATAGTAAACCTAGATATCAGGAAAGAGGGATAACTTGCCATTTGCTGCCTCACTAGTTAGCATTTCATTCAATTTTCCATGAAGCACATCTATTTGTGGTTTATTGAAATTAGGATCTGCGCTCAAACATGTTTTTGAAAATCAGATTGGTCGGGCAGAGTTATCTGTTGTTTAATTCATAATGATTCTGGCATCTGATATAATTACATAACTGTTTGAGGAAATTACATTAAGATTGATTCAGCATCTGCAAAAACTGTCCTCTTTCCCTGTCAATGTGAAATAATGCAAATGGATCGGCGTGCGGCCTCAATTAATCAAATATGCGCCAACTGCTATTTGAGGCAGACGTCTACTTTATGTGACATGCAAAGAATCTCTTACAAATGCTAACAAACCAGTGGGTCATGCTGCTTCCATTGGAACCTTCCAATGGAGATACCTCCTTCTCCTACCTCCCCCAAAATCTGAACAGACTTTTCATAAAATGCCACCCCTCAAAGTATTTTTCCATCATAGTGCAGCGGAAAGATAAATCAAACGTATGTACAAACAGAGAGCTGTCAGTTTTTGTGTAACCTTCAGATATTAGATTCCAAGATACAAAAATCTAGGTTACGACCTCAACTTGTCAGCACGACGTTACCTTGCTACCAGGTAGGTACACCCTAGGATGAAGGCTGGTGCATCTTACTACACTGCTGCCTAATCTAAATGGTATACCCAGTGTGGTCTCAGCTATCCGAGTAATCTGTATATTACTGGATTCAGCTGAATTTAAGGTCAACTGTTGCCGGATGACTCTTTCATTCTTCAAGAGAAGATATCCTCTTTGTCCACTTCTGGTGAAGCAGGTCTAGAAATGTCAAAAAGATGCTGTGGAGAGCTAGAGCTTGAATGGCTGGCTTTCAGGAGTTTTAGCACTTCTGTGAGTTGCATCTCTAGGCCTGACATTCGAACATTTAGGTTCTTAAGGTCATCCTTTAGCTCTAGCTTGAGCTCCTGCAGTGAAGCCTGAAGTGTTTGCTCCGGGATGGGGTAGAAGAAATGCCTCATTTCTGGAGGCTGGGCAGGACTGCGGTCCTGAGGCGTCAAGCGGAAGTCACCCACTTTGTCCAGGCGTAACTCACTTTTGGTAATGCCGCTGTCACATGAGTCCGTCTTTTTTAAAGAGATTGGGGATTCTTGCACCTTGGTTCGTTCAGGTAAAGTCTCCATGGATTCAGCTTTAGACACTGTGTTCCAGTTGTCAGCTTTGGCCATCGACTCCTTAAAGCGACCCCAGCCTTTCAGTTTGGGTGGTTCAGCAGAGCGGCCACCAACCAAAGAAATGGACGATGGCACTTGCAGTTTTGCCTTGTCTGCGACCGTACAGTTGAGAGGTGATGGCGATTGAGGAGTTGAAGATGAAGGTGTAGCTGGGCTTTCTGTTACAGTGACAATGCTGGTAGTTGTAATAGCTGATTTAATTTTGGGGATGTCCACATAGAGAGGACCCTTCTCAATGTCTTGTTCATCTGTTTCTGGTTTCCCAGTCACCATGCGGGCCTCCTTCTGCTGTCGAAAGCGCTGGAAAAGTTTTCGTACTGGGTGATCTGGTGGCAAATTCAGAGGGGCTTCATTTTTACGGTTCCGTCTCTCCTCCTCTTCCCGTTTCACATCACTGATCTTTCGAAAAACGATCTGAAAGAGAATTTAAAATTCTTATGACTAAAAGACCATCATTAAAAAACAAACACAAAGTTTATTGACCAAAAGTTTCAGATTTTGACAGCACACAAGAAAAATTATACCCAAACTACTCTCACACCCATGTCAGTTTAGTCTCCTGAAGTAGTACAAAAGCAGATCAACATCATTTTCACCATCTCTCTTATTGATTGTAGAATTTGTGTGTGAAAGATTGCCAATATGTCAAAATGTGTGTTCTTTGCAAATGTCACTTTAAAAAGGCTAATTCCCATGGCGCACAGGGAAAGTTCATATCAAGCCTCTGGCTTCAGTGCGTGAAGGCTCACTGTCAGTTTACCACCCAGATGATGCTAATGGACAACTATATTTTTAGGCATTTTGTATTTTCAGTTTTTAGCTTTGTAGCTTTATTTCTGTGCTTTAAAATGTCGCAATCCCAGTCTCCCAATCCAGTGATTCACTTGTCTCATTAATTAGGGATTAATATTAATTAAAAGTAATAATTAAAAAACACAAAATACACATTCTGTATTCACATGTTCAGGAATACTTTATTAACCTTCATTAACGTCACACTCTAACATTCAACATATAACATTCATTTTGTCAGTAAGCAATTCAACTTTAAGGTCTGCAAGCAAAACCCCAAAAAAAGCTGATGAAAATAAGCGCAAACTACTCTTGACATTTTGGATTTTAATAGATGAAAATGTGAAACAATTTGAGTAGCTGTTTGTTTTTCCCAAGGATACATGACAGTGCTGAAACTCGAGAACCGGTTCTTGTATAGAACTGTTCCCAGTAGTCCAATTCCCTGGAATTATTAGTCTGCTTGCCTATTGAGCCTGCTTTTCGGTTGGGTGTGGGTGAAGAATCTAGTCTAGTAAAGCTAGTGCAGGGAACTCAACTGAAGCTGTGCTGGTTAATTCTTTACTGTCCTCACGCTGTAACAAAAACATCCTCCCAATTTGGTCATTTATTTAATCTGCAAATCTATCTCTCTAGGGAGAGATAAATTAAATAAATCTATCTCTCCCTCTGACATGTCAATGCCACTGCTGCCTTGCATCGCTACCTGCCATTTTACCACCTATTGTCCACTTACAGGCTAATCACCCCAGTTTCTAACATATTTAGAAGCAACAATGAGCTCTAACAATATTCTTCTGCTGCACTAAATACTTTCAAATGGAAAGTATCTGATTAAAATAGGTTATGTGGCAGTTTTAACTCAGAAAGTCTGGGCATTTTATTTGCAACACGCAGAAAGTCACTCATCACATTTGAAAAGGTAAGACAGCATCAGATGTACAGATCAAATGCACATTGTCTGCTCTGCTGGATCAGTCAAAAACACAATCTCAGCAGCTCCATTTGAAGGCAACATTAGGCTCCTTTAGTCAACCCATATCGGGATTTCCCTGCTGCATACATTCAGGACGTGGGACCCTGGTGAATAGTAACTTTAATGCAGAAGATGAGATTGCCTCTTCAAATGCAAACAATCCAATCTCACTTGCACTCTCCCGGGCAGGCTAACCTCATAAAGAATGAAGCAGTGATTGGTAGCTACTCTTACGCTATTGTTGATCACAGCTGTTCATTTCTGAATGAAGGATGTGAGAGCGGCTTTAGTATATGGTGGCTGTTTAATGGAGCTCTGTTTTTCTATGCAGTGCTGTGTGGCTGAAGGCAGTAGGTGCACGTGTCCCTTAGGTTGAATATAAGGTTTTCTGTGGTTACCTTTTCCCAGAGTGGGAGTTTCTGGCCCCTATTTAACAAGAATTGATACGTGTGAACAATTGTGATTGTCCAGATCATGAAAGGAGGTAGGCTGTCTTCTGCTGTGAAATATATTGACATGACTAAACATATATAGGTTCAATATTGATTAATTGATTGATTTATTTAATAAATCCTCCTTTCATCTTGTTGAATTTAATGCAATCTCAACTTGGATTGCAAAAAAAACCTCTCTCCTTAAAGGTTGCAATCTTCAGCTTTTGCTTTACTTACTGCTCACTGTCTGGTACTGGTAATATCAACACTATCTTTACAGATATTATTGGAATTTGTAAATATATTCTAAAATGTTTGTTTTATTTTGTTAATATTTTTTTTCTTTTTCATGTACCACTGTGCACAAGGCTGAAGTCTTTGCAGATGAAAACTTCTGTATAAATCCTAAATGAAAATGCAGTCAACTGTATCTGGCATCTGAACAGTCACTCACCCTCTTACGCAGGTTATAAGTGAGCAGCAGGTTTCGAGAGAAGTGGTTGGAAAATGCCGTGTAGAATTCCAGCACCTTCTGCAGAGCGTCGCGTTTAATAACGTGGAGGTCGCAGTAGGTCAGAGCTCGCACATTGGCGCAGGACTGAGCCAGAGTCACCTCTTTCCAGAAAACGTCCCCAAATACGTCTCCCTTTCCTGCACGAGAGAGCGCACAATTTTAGTTCCATGTTAGTTCAGCAACAAGATCTGATCTTCCAGGTAAAAGAAAACAGTAAGAGACAAAAACAGGCTTGCAAAAACAGCTTTAATAATGTTTTTATATATCAGTTATCGATGATTATTGAAAATCTCAGTACCTGTAATTTAACACACAGCATTAAGTGCTACACACAGGTTTACACTAAATGGACACTTTGTAAGGTACACCTGTTCAAATGCTTGTTAATGCAAATTTCAAATCAGCTAATCCCATGGCAGAAACTCAGTACATTTAGGCATTCAAAGTTCTGAAGTTCAAACCGAGCATCAGAATAGGGAAGAAAGGTGATTTCAACTGGGTATAGTTGTTGGTGCTAGATCTCAGATCTAAGTAGGTCAAAGTATTTCAGAAACCGATTTTTTCCCCACACAGCCATCTATAGGGTTACTTAAGAAAGTAGCATAGCAGAGCTTTCTGATCTGACGTTTGGATGGCAGGGTCAGATTTTCACGTAAGCAACATAAAAGCAGGCCTGTCCTGCCTTTAGTTCAGGCTGCCAATAGAGGTGTAATAATTTGGGGGATATTTTTTGGCACACAAGAGAACTGTTTGAGCACCACAGACTGCCTAAGTATTGTTACTGACCACGTCCATCCAGATCCAGTAGAAACCAAATAAAGTGGATGGTGAGTCTTTTACTTGTGAAAAAGTCCCTCTATATATGGGATGAAAGCAGCAGCTACTTGTTTTAGGTTGGTTATAAATAATACAGTTATGCAATGTGGATCATTTATGAGTCAAGAACACATTTTGGGTTGGGAGGTCTTGGAAAGTCCCCCTCCAGCATGACAGATGCTGCTGAACAGCTGGAACTAAATCCCTTTGTTCTTTTGAGGAGACTTTTATGTATATTTAAAACTGAAGACAAAGCTAGATGAGGATTTTCTGCTGTTCGAGGTAATGGCTTACAACTGATGTATTAACTATTAATACATATAAGAAATATAGCTTTCAAACCTTTATAAAGAGTGTTAAATTACCTTCATAATCTAAAGCTCATTAGACCAACTCAGTAATTTATAAGGTCTGTCATTTGTGACTCATGCACAGCACTTTTTTTAAGTTTGAGAAGCCCAGTATTACCATAAACTACCCTGAACAAAGGAGTACTATGACTCAGTATAATCAACAGCTTATCATGAATTTTTTTTCTTTTTTTTTATTGTCTTGACATAAAACACCTTGTTATTTCTTCACATGATGACATGACGAAACACACGCAGTGGATGAAAATAAACCTTATATGTGGCAAAAGCATTAATATAAAGCAGTATGTGGTACAGTGGTAAAAATAGCAGTAGCTGATTAAACCAGATGCCCTGTCTTGTTTGCTGATTTACTTTACATGGCGTTTCTTTTTCGTTTGTTATTAGTCTCATAAGGAATTCAATACAAAGAAGCTATTTATTCATCACTATAGTTGCCTTCCGGTTCATTGGTTTCATGTTGACAGTATATTGATTTATGCAAAGAGAAAACAATAGAAGGATATTGACAGAAACCAGCCAAGGCACTGTAATATTTCCTACCAGAGCATGGCATCCGTTATTCATTAAATTACTCATAAAGCACATTAAATGATGATGTTTTAACAACAAAACATTCTGCTGTGAACAGTTTTCTACTTTATTTTTTAAAATAAGATCAAATCTAGATGCATTGGAAGACAAACTAGGGTCACTAACATGGGAAGTATCCCAGTAGTTAGGAGTAGGTCCTTATTAATATTCATTAGGCTTAGATGGTGTAGTCATTACAGACGCTGATACTGTGCTTACTTTAATCTGGTCAAGTATGGCCTCATTTACTGGCACAGGTCTCAGTTCAATACATCTATCATAACCACTGTGGGAAAAATACTTTAGGAAATTAGTGGCCTTTGTAATAGTGTGTTTGCTAATAAATCACTTATGAGCAAGCAGACTGCAAATGTAATGATATTTACCCCCTTTTAGCACCGCCTTTGATTTCTACCAACCCCTCAGGTTTTCCATTATGCTCACCGTTGTTTATCCCAGTATGCTTAATATTAATTATCATAACATTATAGAGAGAATTCAAACAATCCAGCAATCCCTTATGAGCAAGTGTGAACTTTTTAACCCGTTGTTTTGTTTCTACTAACTCCTAAGTGAAGTATGTAGGTCTTAAAGAGCTAAATCTCCAGAAAAGTCTCTACTATAGTCACAAGTTAGTTGAGCTGGTGTAAAGCCAACCAATGAAGTTGTAGATGCACTGCTAATCATGTGCGGATTCGGGTAATATTTCTTTACAGGTTTATTATAAATTGCTCAACATAACCATTTGTTAGATAGTTATTATCTTCTGACTGTTGCGTCATTGGCTACAGATTGTGAAAGATGCAATTTTAACTAAAGCTTTTTCAAATTAGCTCATAATAAAATCTTAAGAAATAATGGAAGCTAACTAGGTATTTAAAAATAACATTGGTTTATTTCGTTTGTTATGTTGTTCAGTTTCATTGCCTTTACAATAAATCAGTGAAAAATCAATCCAGGCAGCCATATTACATGTTTGCTTGAAATGAACCTGTGGCACAGGTATTGATTGTAACCTTTGAAGGCCAAAGGATCGCAAGTGTTGCGTTGTGATTTTCTGTTCAGTCCTGAGTTATAATACTTTTAATTATTATTTATTTTAAAATGCTTATTTTCAGTTAGGTTTAGTTTAAACTAATTTCATTTGACTTAAATGAATACAGCACTGAAAATACACTCAACAAAAATATAAACGCAACACCTTTGTTACTGCTCCCATTCCCCATGGGATGGACGTAGAGACCTAAAATTCATTCCAGATACACAATATAACCATCCCTCCCAAACAGTGGTCACAAATCAGTCCAAATGTGTGGTAGTGGGCACATCTGCTATATTGAGATAATCCATCCCACCTCACAGGTGTGCCACATCAGGATGCTGATCTGACATCATGAGTAGTGCACAGGTGTACCTCAGACTGCCCACAACAAAAGGCCACCCTGGAATGTGCAGTTTTGTCTCACAGCAAAATGCCACAGATGCCACAAGCAATGAGGGAGCGTGCAATTGGCATGCTGACAGCAGGAATGTCAACCAGATCTGTCGCCCGTGCATTGAATGTTCATTTCTCAACCATAAGCCGTCTCCACAGGCGTTTCAGAGAATATGGCAGCACATCCAACCGGCCTCACAACCGCAGACCTCGTGTAACCACACCAGCCCAGGACCTCCACATCCAGCAGGTTCACCTCCAAGATCGTCTGAGACCAGCCACCCAGACAGTTGCTGGAACAATTGGTTTGCACAACCAAACAATTTCTGCACAAACTGTCAGAAACCGTCTCAGGGACGCTCAACTGCATGCCCGTCGTCCTCATCGGGGTCTTGACCTGACTCCAGCTCGTCGCCGTAACAGACTTGTGTGGGCAAATGCTCACATTCGATGGCGTCTGGCACGTTGGAGAGGTGTGCGCTTCACGGATGAATCATGGTTCACATTGTTCAGGGCAGATGGCAGCTGAGAATGTCCCAGTTCTTGCATGGCCAGCATACTCACCGGACATGTCACCCATTGAGCATGTTCGGGATGTGCTTGACCGGCGTATACGACAGCGTGTACCAGTTCCCACGAATATCCAACAACCTCGCACAGCCATTGAAGTGGAGTGGACCAACATTCCACAGGCCACAATTGACAATCTGATAGACTCCATGCGACGATGTGTTGCACTGCATGAGGCAAATGGTGGTCACACCAGATACTGACCGGTTCTGGGTCCCCAGACCCCCAATAGCGCAAAAAACTGCACATTCCAGGGTGGCCTTTTGTTGTGGGCAGTCTGAGGTACACCTGTGCACTACTCATGATGTCAGATCAGCATCCTGATGTGGCACACCTGTGAGGTGGGATGGATTATCTCAATATAGCAGATGTGCCCACTACCACACATTTGGACTGATTTGTGACCACTGTTTGGGAGGGATGGTTATATTGTGTATCTGGAATGAATTTTAGGTCTCTACGTCCATCCCATGGGGAATGGGAGCAGTAACAAAGGTGTTGCGTTTATATTTTTGTTGAGTGTAGTTTCACAGACACCACAGACTGGTTAGATTGACAAATTTGAACAAAAGAATTGAGAGTAAATCCCAAGACACTTATTAACCACAAAAGCTTATTCTAGGCAGTTTTACACTAAATAATATAGTTTTAGGTGATTTTTCAGGTATGTAGAATATGTTTTTTACACTAATTTTATAATAATAATAATAATAATACATTTTATTTGAGGGCGCCTTTCAAAAACCCAAGGTCACCTTACAAAAGAACAAAATTAATAAAAGAAAACAATAGTTATAAAATACATAAAATAAGTTAAAATTGCAAAGCAGAACTTGACAACAGGTAAAATCAGCACTAAAGTGAAAAAGCCAGTTTGAACAGATGTGTTTTGAGCTGTGACTTAAATGCGGGAAAAGAGTCTATATTTCTTATGGCTGGAGGAAGAGAGTTCCAGAGCTGAGAAGCAGAGTGACTGAAGGCTCTGTTCCCCATAGTGGTAAGACGTGTGGACGGAACAGTAAGATGAATAGCAGATGATGATCGGAGAGGGCGGGAGACAGTGGTGATATGGAGCAGGTCACACAAATAGGAAGGAGCAGATTTATGGATACACTTGTATGTGAGAAGTAAGATTTTAAAGTTTATCCTGGCTTCTATGGGCAACCAGTGAAGCTGCTGAAGAACTGGCGTAATATGAGCTCTTGACGGAATACGAGTTATGACCCGAGCTGCGGAATTTTGAAGAAGTTGGAGTTTATGAAGGGACCTTTTAAGGAGACCAAATAAGAGGGAACTGCAGTAATCAATATGGGACGTAATAAGACTATGGACTTCCCTCCCCATCTCCAGCTGCCTCCCCCTTCCCGCTCCACCACAACCACCCACACATGCAGGACCTTGGAGTAGGGGTATGTCACCAGGGTGCAGAGGAGGCTACCCCCCCCCCCCCCCCTGTCCCCTTCTGGCTGCCTCTGCCTCAATTTTATCCCACAACTTAGACATTCACATTACTCACACTCTCATTACACATACATATAGGATCTTGGGGGTGGGCACGATACACGGAATCCAAATTACCATCAGGGTGTACACCTCACCCCTGGCGTCGTTGCCCACCTCTCAATTTTAAATACACGTAGACATTGAGGGCTAGCAGGAGGGACCATGCGCTTACCTGCTGCTCTCTGGCAGGTAGCTCCATGCCCTCCTGGGTTTTAAATGCACCTTAGAACACACATGCATCAACACTACAATGAGCGGGTGGAGGGAGGTTTGGAGTCTTCTCTCACCCCCATTCTCTGCGGCCTGCTGGAGAGGGGGGGCTAGGAGGAGGAGTTGGCCGTCTGACTGCGGTCTGGAGTGTGGGGCCTCCCTGCTGCTGCAGAGTCGGGGCGGTCTGCCTCTCCCCACCGCAGGGAAAAGGGTAACACCACCTGGGTCTGGGTGCGGTTCCCCCCTCCAGGGGCAAGGGTACCTAGACCCGGTTCGTAGAGTATGCTTGGGGAGTGTGATCGTGTGTACAGCGTCTCTTTATGTCTGTCTCCACGTTGGTTGAGTGTGGAGTAAGTGCATATGAGAGCATGAGGGTGGGGAATGGATGTTTGTATCTGTGTGTGCCTGTATGTCTGTGTCTATATGTCAGGTTGGGTGTCAGACGCCACCTCTCTGGGGACATCTCAGGCCCTCCAAGGTTTGAAGGCCTATCTCCCCCCACCACCACTTCCCCTGCCAGTGGTGGACTCCCTCAGACATCGGTGCGTTGGTGGTTCTTTGTGTCTGGGGGTGGGCGTCCGGGTACACACCGGCTCACTCCTTGGCGGCCGCTTATCGGGGCCTGGAGCCTGGGGCTCGCTCGGGCCACTTCGGAGGTGGGGTGCCCCCGGCCTCTTGGCCTGGGGCTCGGTCACTCAGGCACAGCTGGCTGCCGGCGGAGCTCACGGGCGCGTCACTGCAACTCCCCCTGGCTTCTGCTCCGCGGCTGCTGAGTGAGCCCTCATCTGGGACTCTCCTCAGCTCTTTCCGGGACAGTGGCGCGGCTGCCCCTCTGTTGGTCTTCCTTGGTCTCTTGTGTTCTGTGGGCCTCTGGATGTCTGGAGTTTTGATCTCCTCCATACCTGCTTCATGCCCTGGAGGACGGGGCTGTGGCCCCCCACACCCTCTAGCACAGGGGTGGCCAACCAGTCAGAGACCAAGAGCCACTTTTTTTTTACTGTGTTACCGCAAAGAGCCACATCATACGCATGGGCACACATGAACATCACCCATCCTTTCCTCCCTCTCTCTCTCTCTCTCTCTCTCTCTCTCACACACACACACACACACACACACACACACACACACACACACACCTCTGCTCAGCCAGATTTATTGTAAATGTCACACACCAACATGATAATGACAGAAATGGACTCCTACAGTACTAAAACCACAGGCCAGTCATTTTCAACAATGAACATTGTGTGCACTGTCTCACACACACAAACTCTCAGTTCAACCAAGTCCACAAACAAAAATATAATAATCTACAATAGCATTTACTTTTATAATGCATGTTGTTTAGTGGGACTTCTGGCATTCCTTGCCTTGAACAATCCTCTTTAAATCTGGCTTGTATTCCGTTGTTGTCACTCGAAGCAATTCTTTCACATGTGTGTCAGTCAGAACAGATCGATGCTTTGATTTCACATGTTTTAGGGTAGAAAACACAGACTCGCAGACGTATGTTGACCCAAACATTGACAGTATCTTAAGCGCAGCCCGTTTGACATTGGGGTATTTTTCCATTGGCACACTTTTCCAGAACTCAATGGTCCCTTCCCTTAAAGCAGGTTTCAATTGGTCCTCTTCACAAAGATCGATCATCTCCAACTCAGCCGCAGCTTCATCTGTGACTAGCGGGACTTTCAAACAGCCGGTCTCTGCATTAAATGGGTCGACGAGGAACGTAATCTGTGGCCTTTTCAATTGTAGATCATGGAACCGGGTCACGAAGCTTTCGTGCAAGTTTTCAATCAGCGTTGCATATCTGGCTCTTTGCTTACTCAGGGCAGCACTGGCGACTTGCCCGCTGGCTTTTAGCAGAGTGGGAAAATGCGTTAAATCTCCCTTTTGAATATGTGTCTTGAACAGCTTCAGTTTGTTGACAAACGCAAACACACTTTGCACTAGGTCAGGGAGCATTTTTAACTTACCCTGCAGGGTCAGGTTCAGTCTGTCCAAGTGACACAGCATGTCGACCAAAAAGGCCAGATCCATAATCCACTTGAGGTCCGAGAGCTCGGGATAGTCCTTGTCCTTCTTTTCCATAAACAGTTTCACGGCATCCAAAAGCTCAAAGAAGCGAGAGAGTACCTGGCCTTTTGACAGCCACCTCACAGTGCAGTGCAGCGGCAGGTCACCTGGAAGCCCTTGGTCCAGCTCAGCGATGAGATTCTTGAATTGCCTGTGGTTAAGCGCATGTGTGCGGATATAGTTGACGATTTCCATCACAGGCTTCATGACGTTATCTAAATTCAATGATTTAGACACGAGTTGCTCCATGTGGATGATGCAGTGGAAATTCCAAAAGTCAGGAATAGTTTGGTCAGCTTTGCACAGCCCCACAAGCCCGTTCACAGATCCCATCATGGCTGGTGCTCCATCCGTGGCTATTGCAGTTAATTTCGTTATGGGCAGATTTGCTTTTTCAAATGCAGCCATCATGGTTTCTTTCACATCTATGCCACGGGTTCTGTCTTTTAATGGCACAATATCCAGGAGTTCTTCTTTGATCACACAATCGTTTGAAACAGACGGTGCAAATATTGCCAACTGAGGCTTGTCTTGTATATCACAACTCTCATCCAATGCGACACTAAAATACTCACATGCTTGAAGGTCAGAATGCAACTGTGATTCAATAGCCGTGTTAATGTCCGATATTCTGTGTTCAACAGTGTGGCGGGACAGTTGGACGTCTGATACCATGCGTTTTAATTTGTCGTTTTCAGGAGACAAGATTTCAACAACATCACTGAGGCATTTTTTAACGAACTCCCCTTCATTGTATGGCTTTTTAGCCCGTGCAATGTTCCAAGCCAGCTGATAGGATGCGAGCGTTATGGTCTCTGACCGCTTCGTAAATTTTTGGAAAAACTGTATCTGCTTTTCTGCCTGACTTTTCAAAGTGGCCAACTCGTGCTTGCGAAGTTCAGTCCCTTTTGGAAATTCCTGGTCGATGTTAGCATGGAGTGAGCTGAAGTGGCGCTGAAGATTTGAAGCTTTGAAATGCGCTAATGACGTCTGACATATAAGGCAGAATGGCTTACCATTGCGTTCAACAAAAAAATATAAACTCTCCCACTCTGTTAAAAACGTCCTGTGTTCATCTTCATATTTTCTTTTTGCTGTGCATTTTTTTCCTGCCATTTTAAGGGCGAACTTGCTCCTACTGGGAAACTTTGCGGTATTTTCATCTCACACACATGCGCATTTGATGAAAATACCGTATTGAACTCAAGCGAAGCGAACGCACACATTTTAAAACAACAACATAAAAAAAATCTAAACACAAACATAAACTTTGATATGAACGTAAGAGCCGCATGAAACCAGGCAAAGAGCCGCATGCGGCTCGAGAGCCGCGGGTTGGCCACCCCTGCTCTAGCAGATCATTACATGAAGGAACCTTTTAAAAAAAACAAGCGCGTCCATGCTCACAGGTGTACACACGGGTGATCACACCCACAAACTACACCCTTTTTGGCTCCTACCTCAAAGCACACTGTGTTCTGTTGATCTTATGTGCTGCACAATAATGTTTAATATTTAGTATTTACTGTCATATTCCCATATATCATTGTGATGTTGTTTATTCTATTACTCTTGTTCTCTTCTGCTTGTTTTCTTTTTTCCTTCTCAGCAGGTGATCCAGGTGATCGATATATGCTTTTTTTTTTTTTCCTTTTTCTTTTTTTTTCTGCCCGTTCTGTTGGTTTTTGTCTTTTGCCCTTCTCCCCCGTCCCTCTTCTCAGCTGTTTCTCTTTCCCTCTTTCTTTCTCCCCTTCTTTCCCCCAGTCAAGTCTGTCCCGTATTCAGTAAGTGAAAATAAAATAAACAATAAAAGGTGAATCAAATGGACCATTACGGCAAGGCTGGGATGATCAATTTGGTAAAGTAAATCCTTTGGGCATCTTTCTTTGCCTTTAGACAACAATTCTGATGGCAAAAGAGCCAAACGGGACAGGCAAAAAAAAAAAAAGAAAAAAAAAAGACTATGGACAAGAATGGCAGCAGCATGGGGAGTAAGGAAGGGGCAGAGTCAGTTAATATTACGTAAGGGGAAGTATGCAGACCGGGTTATGTAATTAATGTGGGGCTGGAATGAGAGAATATTATCAAGTATGACACCCAAACTCTTAACCTGAGGGGAGGGAAGGGTGGAGAACGTTCAATGTTAATGGAAAAACTGTGGGATTTGGATAAGATTGAGGCTATACCAACAAGTAAAACTTCTGTTTTATTACTGTTTAGTTTAAGAAAATTGGAGGAGAACCATGATCTACTCTTGATAAGACAATTTGAGAGGGAGGTAGGTGGGAGGGATGAATTGGGTTTAGAAGAGCTGGGTGTCATCGACATAACAGTGAAAATTTATATTATATTTTCAGAATATATGACCAAGAGGGAGCATGTAAATAATGAATAAAAGAGGCCCTAATACTGAACCCTGGGGCACACCAGCAGAAACAGGATGGAGAGTTGAAGAATGGGATTTAAATTGGATAAACTGAGTGCGGTCTGAGAGATAGGAGGTGAACAGGGCAAGGGGGGTATGACTAATGCCAATGGATGTTAACCGGTTCAGGAGAATATTGTGAGAAATGGTATCAAACGCCGCACTAAGATCAAGAAGGATGAGGATGGATAGGAGACCAGAATCAGCTGCCATCAGAAGGTCATTGGTAATCCTTAACAAAGCCAGATTGAAATTGTTCATAGAGATTATGGCTATTGAGGTGTAAGTGAAGCTGGGAGGCGACAACTTTTTTAATTTTAATTCACTTATACCCTTGTAGTTCACACAGATGAATTTGTACAGGCAAAACTGAATGTTTGTTAATGCAGTTCACAGCACCACAAATCTTTATCATTCCAACTGTTTAAAATGCTAAAATATTTCATTGATCTCAGACAATATTTAAGGGGACAGCCAATAAAATGCAGTAAATTTGATGCACTAGAGATGATTACAATATGCGCCCAAAGTAGGTGAGCTGGCTTAATGTGATTCAGATAAAACTGAAAATACCAGACTTTACTGTTGCTGAGAGGACTGACAAACAAATTCTTGTCCAAATCCTGAATCCATCACTCAGCAGAAAATGATCCCCAAACAGCTCAGCTGACACTGCAGGCAGGGACAGTTTGTAAAGTGCTGCTAGGCAAAAAAGAAAAGGGAGGATTTAAGTAAGTCCTCGAACAAAATTATTTTCTTGCTATGATGTTCAGAGAGAGCTAGAGGCCACTTAGACTTAAAAGCCTTTATGCTATCAACCAGTGTTTTGGTGTTGAAGTGCCTCCAAGACAATACATTCAGATTAGAGACACTATTGTCAATGCATCTGAGTCACACAGCTTAAGTAATCTAAAACTTTATATTGTGAAACAACCGAGGAGATCAGCAGCAGGTCCTTCGACAGCTGGGGAAATGAAGAGGTATAATGCTTCTCCAATGGAGGAAATGCAAATTTCCTCATCAAGCATGTAGTAGTAGTATATTCCTTCAAATGGCCTGAAAATTTATACTATACATGTTGTATATTTTCAGCATTATGCAAATTTATCATTATTATAGAATGAGGTTTGTTTAGAGGTAGATTACTTTTCACTAATTTCTACATTTTAATTTTTGTAGAAATGCACTGATCAGTTCATCAGAGAATGAAATTTCAGCATGCTCGGCCTGGAGCGGTGACCGGCTGGTCAGTCACATTTTTCCAATTATGAGCCAGTCTGTTTCATGCATGCGCAACACGTGCACAATGGTGAAGACAAATAATCACTCAGGCACTCACAGCCATACTCGAACATGTCATTAGCTTGTGGCTGTAGGCATTAGTAAGAGAAGAAACACAAAACATTTGGCAAAGTAAACCATGGGTGAATCACCATGATTACTTTGTAACAACAAATCTAATGATACACTTGAGTCATCTTTGCCCAGCTAAACATGCCTAGTTTGATGAAGCTAATGAACGGAAAGTAGATAAATCTGAAGCTAGCTAGAGTGCAGAGCTAGCCACAAGGCAGCAGCCTCGGTATGAGCAGTGAAAAAAAGCCCAAAACAGCTATGAGGGACATTAGAGAGAAGGTTAAAAATTAGGTCAATTTCCT
>NC_137947.1:26563078-26750578 GCF_963969265.1 Rhamphochromis sp. 'chilingali'
TATGTGTATATGTGTATATATATATATATGTGTATATGTGTATATATATATATATGTGTATATGTGTATATATATGTATATGTGTATATATATATATATGTGTGTGTGTGTGTGTGTGTGTGTGTGTGTGTGTGTATATATGTGTGTGTATATATGTGTGTGTGTGTGTATATATGTGTGTGTGTATATATGTGTATATGTATGTGACACTTAAGTTAATTTAAAATTTGACATGCCACAACAAATACATCAGCATTTCAGGTAGAAGCCTGTGGCAATTTTGGAATATGGAGTCATCCACTTGCTGTTACGAGCTAGACAAAAAGATTGATAGCTCTCTCATATCTGTTAGTTTAAGATCAAGCTACAACCAGCACCGACTTAGCTTAGTACGGAGTGGAAACAGGGAAACGGTTATCTTTGCTTTGTCATAACAGAACTCACCCACAAACACCTGACTAATGAAAACGTGTCTGGTATGAAACAGTGCAGACAGCCTCTGTTCTATAGGGAGGTATAAGAACAAAAATGTGACTCTGTTCCTTTAAAGATGCATTTTCCTAGATTATTTTTGAGATTTACTACAGTTGCAGCCCAAACTGCTGATGCTGCAGTGACTAAACACTGCAACATGATGTAATGGGAAAACATCTTAGACATAGTGTTGGTGCATAACAAAAAATAACCCGTGCATTTCCAAAAAAGTCACACACTGAAAGATACTTAATACTTAATCTCTGGATTCAAAGCTTTAAGACTGTTTAATTTTAGCAGGATCTGTGCAGAATGAGTAAAAATACACTAATACACACTGCATGCTAAAGTATTGTAATGTAAATCACCATGCTATTGCTAGGGATGCATTTAAGCAGGGCTAGAAAACATGGAAAGATTTTGCTGTTGATCTCTTAAAGGTTAATGTTCTTGTGTTTCAGAATGTTTCGAGGAGATATAGAGGGATGTTTGTTTTTTGAATGCTTGCTTCATTCTCAGTCATTTATCAGTCCCATCACCTGCAATGACTGTGTTTAAATCTGTGTTTGCTTTGTTTGGGTGAGTGATGATTTAACAGAATAGGCATTTCTTTGATGGATTAGCCAGTTGCAACAGTCTCCGTTAAGGGAAACAGTGGCCTTTTATATGGTTAACTGAGGTAACTACCCAGACGTGTTTTTTCCCCTCACTGGAGACTCGATTCTGGTAAAGAAAAACAGCTGAGTACATGAGAATAAGCCAAGGTGTCTCCTTAAGACGCTGCTCTGTTGCTGTAGTTGGATGGAAAGCGGAGACATGAGGGAGAGTATTGAAGTGCAGCTGACGGTGGCTTGGCAGACCGCCTCTGACTGTGTGGTGAAGCAGGAAGTTTGACACTGAGAGCACAGGAAGCGTCTGCTGTGGAGCTATGCTAACCTTTATGTCCAGCCACATTATGGGCTGGAATCAATCAATTCACTTTCAGTTAAATAACAGCTGCACCTGATATTCTGTCATTAAAAAGCAGGGGAAAATAAATAAATAAATAAATATTTATATATATATATATATATATATATATATATATATATATATATATATATATATATATATATATATATATATATATATATATATATATATTGTGTGTGTGTATATGTATATGACACAGTCATGTCCCATTCACCACACAGCAGCTGAAGACACCAAATTGTAGCAAAAATGAAAATGTTTTGGTGTCATCACTAGGCTTCAGTTTGCAGGATGCAAAAAGACTGACAAAGATGTTAATGTTCCTAGCTGGTTCATCTCAGTACTCACTTGACTCTACTGCACTCAGGTGTTGCATACCAAAGAGCTGTTAATTTTATAAAATATATAAAAAATGTCTCTTGATAATAGTGTAACATCTATTTATCAATTAGTGAAATTGGCCATTAAGGCCACCTTTAGAATCTTAGATCTTAAACAGTCGCACAAAATAACACTGCCTTTCTATGTAAAGAAGTATCGAAATCTGGTTGTGCAGGAAGGTCACTGCAACCAAATAGGTCATCACATCTTGTAAACTGAGTGAAGAGCAAGCGAGCGAGGGTGCGCTAATTCCTCTTCTCTGAGGTTTCACCTTTTTTATAGTCGCTGTTTGTATCACACACAGTGTGCAGATGATCTTTACTTGAAAAGAACGTCCTTTAAAACATGAATTGCAATGCTGATGAACTACTGCATTTAACTTTTAAAAGTATAATATATTATAGATACATTACTTCTAAAAACTCTAGAAGGACCTTGTTGTGCTAGATTATATAACAAAAAATAACTTTGCATATTTCTTCTTATTTAGTGAATTTTGCTGCCTCAGTGTACGATTGCATTCTAATGATATTGCTGGACTCCTACCTGGATGAATAACCTCCACAGAGGTCAGATATTTGCTGGATTTCTATTGGCCCAGACTTCTTTTTAAACTCCAGCTCCCCTCCCCCTCCACCAGGTGGGGGAACTGAAAAAAGGAAGTGGTGCACGCTGTATGTATGCTCTGTATGTGTTTAAGAGGGACTTCTCTGAATATGTGATATGCAACTTTAGAGGAAGTGGAATCAAGAAGTCCTACTTGGTAATGAATGTGTGTTGAAGACTTTTAGATGCTACTAATCTTCCGTTTTTTTCCGTTTTCAGCTGTATGTGGCTGCTGTTCGCATTTTGCCTTTTTATGAGGAATGAGCTAAGGTGCTTTTTCTACTGTCTACTGAATATACTGCTGATTCTTCTATGGACACAGATTGAGTAAGTCCATTCACTTCTATGTTCTTTCCACTGTTTTGCGTCAAATTAAAAAAAAAAAGACTCTAAATCAGCCTGAAGTCTGTTGTTAACCTGGCGGCCCCTTTTTTGGAGTAGTTTAGTTGAAGTTATGAGCTAAAAAATAATTTGTTCCTATGGTGAGGAAGTTTGAGGGCAAAGCCCAGTCTTGGTTAAAGCCAGCTGAGCATCCGTTAGAATTCATTTCCTGGATTCTTTTAGTAATGTGAAAGTACATTGCATTGAGAAACTAGATAAAACAAATACATTAGGTAATGAATGCTGACCTTTTACAACATAACACTCAAAGTTTAGGTTCTTCAAAAGCAATTAGATGGATAAACATAACACATTGACTTCCTGGAGTTGTTAAGCCCACATTAGCAGACTTGCTATATTGTACATGATGATGATCTTACCGGGCCCCATTTAGCTCTAGCTTATTGTGGTCTTTCGCTGTCTTAAGCCTGGTCTTCACCGTAACAGGTGAGTTACTTAGTATGCTGCAGATTCAGCATACTAGATCAATTTCTTTGCCCTGAAAAGGTCTTTATTAGGTTTGGATTTATGTTCAAGAATATCATGTTTAACAAGGATATTAGTTTTGATGCATTTAACTGAATCTGAGCACAAAGAATGTGAAACAGCAGTACAACAACACAGTAGTTCAGCTGGCAATAATTATTAAGGCAATAGCATAACAGAAACACCACCAATATGCAGTCACATGCTTTCAATGCTATTTTCCGGTGTATTTTTTGCCTTAGCCTTATTTTGTTTCAGCTCATTGGGCTGTGACTCAGGAGCCTACATTTGTATTTGCAAACTACAAATGGGCCTTTCTGCTCTTTGAGGATTAATGATCATTGTGAGTTTATATTCACAGTAATCCTCAAAATTCTAGCAAAAGATAGATATGCATGCCTACATCTTAGATTATCATTATTATTATTATTGATTTTTTTTGCACCACGTAGCTTGACTGTCAATTCAGTATGTTATACAAGAACATTATATATAATAATATAATGTTTCTCCTACTTCCCTGTTATATTTTCTAACATATGTTGTTAGAAAGTATCCAACTGTTTTTGAGTTTCATCTTCACTTGTGTGGTCATCTCCTATCTGAGTCTTTTGTGCATGATCTGTTTTTAAATGACATGCTGCTGCCCAAACAGTGTCTCTGGAGTCTATATAGCCTTGAGGTGACTGTTGTAATTTGGAACTATATAATTAAATATAAACTGAAACATAATAACTACATGTCCAGTTACTTTGAAAGCCCTTGCAATCTGGCTGTTGTGTTAAAAGAGGTCTTTGAATAACCAACTCTGTGGGTAGTTATAGAATGTACCATCAATTTAAAAAACATAATTTTTTTTATTTAAAAGGACTGTATTGAATCATCCTTCAGCCTGCTTCAGAAAAAACACACATGATGAATCGTAAAACAAAATCTTTGAATGGTAGCCAAAGTCAAGGTAAATACATTGTCTTTTTTGTAGGAAGTGGTGTAGGTATGGAGGAAAACCAGAAAAAATGGTAAAAGTGGTTAGAAATCACATCACGTCGCCGAGTGGTTTCATATGCCTGTCCAGTCTATATTTGTCTTATGTGAATTTTGTGCAATAACCTTTTTTTCCTTTTCTGCTTAAATGTTGTCTGTCCATATTTCAATGCACGTCAGGGGAAAAACACAAATCCACAATACTTACAATAACGTTTTTTGAAGAAAAACTTAGGTGTTTTTTTTGTTGTTGTTGGAGGAAGACACATTCCCATCACAAACTATTTTCAGCTTTTAATTCTATTTTGGAGAAATGTTTGAGAGGTAAAATTACCCTGCTGAGTCGAAGACTAAAACAGCAGCAATGGAACCACATCTGTCAACATTCAGCTGGTGTGTGTGTCAGCGGGTGTGTGTATGTGAACACACCACAGGATGTTAGCTTAGCCACTCAGCACTGTTTCTGCTTAGTGTCAGACACATTTATTACTACCCTGGGCTTCTTGTAAAGTGTATAATATTACAGTTTTCCTGCAGCTCATGTTTAAAATCAGTTAAAATTTTTGAAATACACAAAATGTGTCTGATTTGTCTTATCGTTTATGGTAACTTAACACTCACTACTGAACCTGTTTGCAGCTTGGGTGGAGTTGAATGAAAAGTGATTGCAGGCTTCCCCTTAATGATAAGCCCGCTTCCACCCAACATGACCCCTTTGAAATTATTACACATGCTTATACTGACAAACAGCTTTTTAAAAAATAGTTTATACACAGTCTTCCACATTTCTTTACTTCCATATGAATGTAGAATCAATCTTTGGAAAAGTTACTATTTTGGCCATTCATCTGCACGTAATCAAAATGTTGAAGTCAGTTTGAGATAAAATCAGCTTTTATTTATTTATTTATTTTTTGCCTGTCCCTGTGTGGGATTGTCAATATTTGTCAATGCCATTTCCATAGAGAAGCACTGTCCACCCTCCCACCCTGCAAGCATAGTGCATGGCACAAACGCAAAAAACACAACAGCTCTTATCAACATTACAGATGGAGAGAAACGCACACTGGTGAGTTCATTTCCCACGTGCAGGAAAAGAATAACAAACAATGTTACATAAGGGAGCCTTGTTCACATACAGTGATGAATGACTTTTGGCTCACGGTAACGGTGAATACAAGTGGATGGATACCAGAATACCAGCTATATTATCAAGTCATTAAATGGTCCTTGTTTCTTCTTTACTTGTTTCTTTTTGTCTTTGTGCTAACCTGTTTGTTCTTGTATACGTGTAAAACCGAAGTGCAATTTGTGGAAAGAAAAAAATAACAAAAGGGGGGCGGATTCCTGCTCTAATTCACGAACCACAGCGTTCCTGTATGCTCTGAAGCCTGATAGTGTTTGTTACTGCTGTGCATCTAACATTTGTGAACTTTAAATAATCAAGTTTAGAGCTTGAAAATAAAATCACAGCATTTACAATATTGTGATGTATTTTTTTAATTAATCATTATGCACAATATTCTAAATGCCATATATTTCTTTTCAGACATTCACCATCGCATGCAATAATGTAAATGCTTTAAGATGCCAGAATTAAATTTCCCTTCCACTTAGCTAATTCCACCTAGCTATTTGGCTAGTTGTGCCATTTAACTTTAACAGTGAATATGAAATAATGTCAAAATACAGGAGTGCAAATTTCTAAGCTCCATAAGAAAACGCTCAGCTTTGATGATGGACTTTCTGGCTTTCATGTGGAGCATGTCATGTCACCCCTCTTTTATCCAGAAAGGGACAGAGGTGATTCTGTTCGATTAACTGAGAACAGTAGTAGACTTCTGAAGTCTAAAAGTTAATGTGTTAATGTATGTGAATTCACTCTATAATGTTATTTTTACAGTACCAGGCTTTAACTGTGAATGATGCAGTGAATCACAGTCAGATTAGGGTTATTCTTGCCACACAGAAGTGTAGCTGCTCCTTTGTATCTGCACATCATAGCTCCATCGCTTATGAAGCCAACAACCTGTGCACGTTAACGTTTTTTCAGAGACACCCTTTAGAACAAGAGTTTTCAACTTTGGGATATCACAAACAGCAACCCCGAGGTATAACGGCTATTTAACAAGTTGTAAAGAAAAGCTGCAGATCTGATCTTTGTAGAGAATTATTGCTGATCAGGCACATTTTAGACTCAGCAGCCTCTTTGATCAGAAATATTTTTTAGAATTTTTGTGACGTTCCTATGAAATTTGACACTCTGAATCCTTTTAATTTCTCTTTTCATTAGATAGCTTTCTTGTTGAAATGGCAACACTATTATGGCGGTATAATAAAAAGTCCAAATGGTATGGGAGTTAGATGGTCCTGTATATGCAGTGCCATCTCTTCTGTTTACAGACCACAAGCACTCAAAGTCAATTTCTAATTGTATTGTGGTTTGCGACATAGACTATTTGAAGATATAGTGCTAAAAATCAGAGGGTTTGTGGGGGTTGTATTCCTACGAGCCGTAATACATATTTTTGCAAAGGCTGTAGCATGTAGACTGGGGGGTCTGCCCATCCATTTTCACAAAACAGACAGAGATACAATCCCTCTGCTTTCTCTCTTTATGAATAGACACTTCTCGCTAAATTCAAAGAGGTTAGATGTGTGAGCATGTATGTCAGTTTGTATGTGCATGCACGTGTGCACAAGTGTGTATGCACGTGAGTCATGTATGTCAGTTTGTATGTGCATGCACGTGTGCACAAGTGTGTATGCACGTGAGTCATGTGTGTTGGTTCAGTGCAAAGATGCCAAGATGAAAGTATAATGGGGCCGATTAAATTTAATGTGTTAGTGGGAAAACACTTTGACTGGCATTCGGTTACCGATAACTCATTGCAGCAAGCCCAGCCAGTGGTGCTTTGGGGACACATAGACGTGACTTAATAAGCTACCAAAATGTGATGTTTCCATTTTAGGGAGCCTTCAGTCGGTAAAATGCATCAAGTTAGCGAGTCACCAAGCAATGAAATGTGGAGATCTTAACAAAAGAACAAACTTTGTTCTTCTTCAGGGTAGCAGTCACAAAGTCTGTGCTTTGTAATATGAATTTGTGTATGTATGATTTTACTTAAGCAGTAAATCTAATGAGGATGTGGAGCACAGGGGGTTCAGTGGCGGGATGAAGAAGCCTTTTTATGACCATTTGTAAACTGAAGCATATGTTAGAGGTTGAGTCTGTGTTTTCATGGAGTCTCTTCAAAGTCCCTCAAATCTTCCTCCCTGCTTCTCCCTTCTTGCTCCTCTCTGTTTGTCAAAGGAACCATTGTGAAGTGCTTTGCTAATATTAGGCTATGTGTGAATAAGAGAGAGGGAGAGAAGTTTTGAAGCGCATTTTACCATTTCATCACACAAGCCTGTTTCCTTTGGGGAAGTTGATGTCTTTCTTCAGTTAGTCAGAGCTGTTTCAGCATTATTTAAAAATGCAGCTAGCACACAGCTCATAATGCAAATTAATTCTTGTTTTGTTGTTGTCACCTTAAATAACTTACATGCTCACTTTCAACTATATAAAACCAGAAAGGTGGTTTTAACCACAGCTTCACTCCCTTGCCAACACACGAGAGTGGATGGATTGTGCATTGAACACAATGACCAGTTGTCAGCAGTGAATGCACCCAACAATTAACTGCACTCTTCAGATATTGCACCAACTGACATCACACGAACTGTGTACTAGGGAACTGGCAGGTGGAAAATCATTCAACTATGTCGGAAATTTGCATTCTCAAATGCATTCTGTCAGGTATTCAGGGTTCAATGCATGTGTGAAAAATGTCTTTGGTAATCCTGACGCTCACTTACCAGTCTTCTATCTGCAGTTGTATCAGTGTAATTTCATCACTGGGAGAGGAAATGAGTTGATGCAGCAGTCTTGGTATTTGGCAACTTAGCCATATTTGGAGAAAATTTACTACAGATAAAAGCAAGATCAGACATCCCTTGGTTGTTAGTCCTTTACTGATTACCAGGATATCATGAATTAACCTCTTGCTAGTAATCTAATCCTTGCGCTGTCTACTGTGATTTCAATGTTATTTTTTTTCTTTATGTAGCATCAAATCACAACAGCAGTCACCTCAATTGTAAAGCAAAGACCCTACAATAATACACAGAAAAGGAATGCCTTAAAATAGCATTCTTTGTAATGTCTTTGAGGGGAATTAGGGGACTTCTCTAGCTTCAAAAATAAATCTGTTGTATAAAAGTCTATAGACCAATAGGCTTAGGGGCTCACTCATGAGTTTCAAATCTTTTTGAATACTGCATAATGTTTATTGTATGATTGCAGGTTGTATGAGCATAAAATCACACAGTTTACCAGACATTTAATTTCAGTTTCTTGAGTTTTTCAGTCTCATCCAACCCTTATCACAGCCAAACGCCAAGATGGATGAGGCTTCACAGCAGGACTTCACTAAGCACTAGTAGAAATCACAGTTGTGTCTCTCTCATACAATGTCTGGTGGTAACTCAAAAAATGAATTGAATTTAATAATTCTGTGGGGTTTGCTTGGGCCAGCTTCATCTTATCAAGACAACTTGGACAATTCTATGTTTCAAAATTTATGGGAGCAGTTTGTTCAAGCATGCCTGTGCCCCAGTGCACAAATCAAGGTCCCTAAAGGCATGGGCTGGGTGCCTTTAGAGACCTTGATTGTGGAAGAACTTCATTGGGTCGCACAGAGTGCTGACCTCTACCGCACCGTACACCTTTGGGACACATTAGATTGCAAGTCAGGCCCTGTTCTACAACATCATTATCTGTCCTCAAAATGCTTGGGAATTCTGGATGAATGAGTAAAAATTCCCACACACATACTCCAAAATTTTCCTGAAAGCCTACCCGGAAGAGTAACGGCCTTTATAACTGCAAAAGTTACTCCACCTATTTAAAGTGGATTGTCCTAAAAGGTTGTGTAGAAGTGTAGGTGGCTTCGTACCTTTTGTCTATGTATAATTTCTATGATTATCATCTACTTGTACCACAGTAGAAAGCGCAAGGATAAATTATATTGCAAGTATCAGGATATAATGCTTGTCTTCAAAGCCAAATACATTGCTACTGTAAGAGGAAAACTCGTTTAAAACAAATATATATGTCATTAACTAACACGTTAGTTTTTCCTGTGTATCAGTGTTGACAGAGCTACTCTGTGATCACAGAGGTTAGGTAAGCTCGGGCACAGTAGGCAAGAGGTCTTTCACAATCTTCAAAAACACCCCACACGAACTGATACATTATATTTCCAAATAAATGTTATACACTGAATTTTTCAACTCTGTAGTTTTTAAAACAGAAATATTTAGGAATTGGTGAACATCTTTGTGCACCAACACACAATTTTCTTCTAAATCCTCTCTTTACTCTTCACCGAATCTGTATTCTTATTACTGCTAAATATGACTAAAGAATGTATGAAAGGAATTGCAAATGAGAAGTTTCCAATTTCTGAGTGACTTAATTACTTGAGGTGGTGTGATATACCAGCCCTGACACTGATGCATGTTTACGGTACATGCTGTCCTCTTTAGACTCTGTTCTCACTCAGTGTTTTATCGTTTGTTTCTGCAGCATTTACAGGCTTTTTCTTGCTCTACATTGAGAAATAACTGCCTAATGTTTCAACTTCTTACTAATAATCATGTTGAATATTATTGTTATTGTTTTTTTGCTATAAACATGTTCTTTTGTCCCTGTAACAGATATACAGTTGTTATAATGGAAGTAAATTTGTATGACATTTGCTGTATCCCTATAACAACCCCAGTACGAGATGGGGATCATTTTTGAAGACCCATGTATGCCTTAAAATAAGATTTGTGTTGCTAGCTTTAGGAAGCAGACAAAATCTAAACTTCACTTTTCGCTGTTTTGAGACACTGAGAGCGACAAAGGACGCAGGAACCAGTGAGACTGGGCGATAGGGAAAGGGCATTGAGTGAAACTGTCCGAGACTGAGAAAAGAAGGCTGATAGTTCATGCAAGGGTGAACATGAAGGCACAAAAAAGGAGGAACATGGGGGTTATACACACATGCAGGGTGTGTGTGTGGAGTTGGGGTGTGGTTTGGCGAGTCACAGTTGAGAGAAAGAAAATGAGGTAGGAGAATATCAAAATGATGCGTGGCTGCGATGTAGAGGCATCGGATGGCAACCGGATGGCTGCGGTTCTTGAGGCGCATCGTGACTTCCTGTTTGTCAGCAGCATACAGGAAGTAAGAGGCCCCTTGAGGATGGTCTTTTTTTATGCGTGCAAATAAAAATGAAGTGAGAACGTGAGGTGTGTATTTTTGTGAGATGAAACAGTTGATATGGATAAATACAAGTGAAAGTTAGTCAATAAGGTTAAATGCCTTTTGCCTACTGTACGTGGCCTCGCCTAACCTCTGTGATTAGAGTAGTTATGTTGACACTGGTAAACAGACAAACCAATGAGTTTGTTTGTTATTTGCATTCAGACTAGTTTGCCATTATGATAGCAATGGATTAGGCTTAGAAAATAAATATTATATTATTTATATATTCATCTTTGGAGTAAATCAGTAATCACAACCCTGCCTTGATTGCTTCGTGGCTTTTTTTACATCAACCTTTTTTATCAAACAGGTAATTTAAACTATCCACTCAGATATCGACAGATATCAGAAGTCTTGTTCATTTTCAGTTTATTTGGGGAAGTGTCAAATGTGAGTGACGCACTGGGTTTCTGACACCTTCCTGACATCATTTTCTCTGGTAGTAAACAAGTCTTACTCTTTACTGGAATCTTAGTCCTTTTCTCATAGGGTGAAATGTGACTGGTGACATGGCCACTTGCATTGGTGTAGTGTTCTGGATACATTGCATTACAGACAGGGATTGCATTTATTTGCCTCATCGATGAGAGTTTACATTCAAGAGATCCAATTGAAAAGAACTTTTAAACTTAAGCATCTGTGCCATCCTTATGACACAGTTACTGTTATACAAACAGACAACTGTACTGAACATTTCTATCTGACTTAACTCTTGAAATGCAGGTAAACCAGTATACTTGCATAACTACACGTCAGCGGTCACATAAAATAATCTTAGATTCAGTTAGATACATTGGTATCTTGTGATAGGTTAAGAAAAACTGAATCTCTCCCTCGTGAAAAACAACGCATAGTGGATGCTTGAAGCAAATGAGTTTAGCAAGTTCATAGTTCTGCCTGATGTTAGAACAGAAAGCTGCCGCTGCACAGCTTCATGGACATGAGAATCAGTGGTCTGCAGCTGTTTCTACATCAGCCATGTTCAGTTTGTCCTTAAGCTGCACGCATTCACTATTCACGTACTGTTTTTCTTTCCCCTATTTTCTTCTCAGTGGAAAAGAGCAATGGTAATGAGAATAATAGCAGCTAATACATTATCACAGTCACAGGATGGTGTGTTAATCATCAGTATTTTATTATAAGCATTATAAACTCTTGGACTTCCCATTGGCATTTACACAGAATGAGCCCTTGTAACATTGTCTTCTGGCTTTGTAAAAATAAACTCTTTATATAGATTTACAACACTTTTTGAAGCTGTGGTTACAGGAACTGAACACTCAAGTTCCTTAGTGATGAAACTTTTACTGTCAGTTTGCCGTTGTATGTGAGATCGATATCAACTGATTTGTTGTTATGACCTGCTACTCCTCATATTTCTGGAAAAAAATATTTCCTTCTCGAGCGATCTTGTCTCCGTCGTTTACTTTCAGTTCCTCCAAGAATTCAACATAGCATAAATACATGACATTATAGTGCAAAGGGTGATACATTTTCCAGTCAGAACCACTTTTATTAGTAATGTTTAGTTAAAAAAAGACTCGACTAAAGAGGAAGTCATATCATAGAGAGCCTTTGCTGCTGTCTTTGCAGTTGCTGGACTCCCCCACTGATTTGTACAGCAGGCTAAAACCCAAGTGGAGCTCAGATGTAGTGAACGAGCACCACCACGATAAATGATTGTGATGTTGTGCGATCCCTGCCAGTCAAACAAAGTAACCTACAGTTTTTGGTTTTTTGTTTTTTTTGTATTCTGCATATTTTCAGACTTCTCACCAAATTTAAGGAAATGAAAGTAACTTTCTTTAGCCACTGTTTTTTGTGTGCAAAATGTATAGACGCATGCACTTCAGTGCAGTCAGCTCATAGTATCTACTGTACTTGTCATTAAATAAACTACAGCTTAAAATACTTTAAAAAGGATTTCCTTGTGGTATTTTTCTAAACAGTTATTAGCATCCATATGTAGTCCTATCAATCCCTGCTAGTCTGTGAATGACAGAGATTTTGCTAGAGAAATGATCATCAGAGTGTGCTTTTGCTGTTTGGCACGAACATAATGAGAACTGTTACTTCCACACCAACATTTTGTAGTTTAACCTTTTGGTTTGTAGAAACTAGTTGAGGAAGTCAGAGAGTAACTCACAGCACAATACTATCACATCAAAGCTATGTATAATGTTGCGTTCCTGTGATATTTGAAACACGAAACAGTTATCTGTAATCTACACACATAAGCCACACTATTAGGTACACCTCGCTACGTATTATATAGTTGTGGCAAATTTGTCAGATGCACATCCAAGATGCAAATCTTCTGTTCCACAACATCCCAAAGGTGCACTGTTGGATTGAAATCTGATGACTGTGAAATACATTTGAATACAGTGAACTCACTGCCATATTCAAGCAGCCAGTCTGAGATGATTTGAAATGTGTCATCCTGCTGGACGCAGCCATCAGTGGCTGGATGGACAATAGCAGGTTGGCTGTGAAGTTTAAACAATGCTCAGTTGGTACTAAGGCTCTAAATGTGTACCACCAACCTGAACCACTGGCCAGATTGGATCCATGCTTTCATGTTGGTGAAATTCTGACTCTACCATTTGAATGTCATGGCAGAAATTAAGACTCATCAGACTAGGTAACTTGTTTCCGATATTCATTCATGCAATTTCGATGAATTCGTATGAATCCTCAGTTTCCTTTTTTTAGCTGACCTGAGTGGCAACAGGCGTGGCCTTCTAGCCCATGTGCTTCAAGGCTTGCTGTTAATTTAAAGATCCTCTTCTGCTTAACTTGGTTTGTAAAGAGTTCTTATTTGAGTTACTGTTGCCCTTGCATCAGCTCAAAGCAGTCTGGCCCTGGCATCAAGAAGGCATTTTCTCCCAGAGGACTGCTGCTCACTGGAAACTTTCTCTTTAGGACCATTCTCTATAAACTCTAGAGACGGTTGTATGGGAAAGTCATAGTAGTTCATAGGTTTCTGAAATACTCAGACCAACCGGTCTGGGACCAACTGCCATGCCAAATTCAAAGTCACTTAAATCACCTTTATCACTCAATCAGATGCTTCATTTGAACTTCAGCTGGTCATCTGTTTCATGTCTACATGCCTTAATGCTTCGAGTTGCTGCCATGTGATTGGCTGATTAGATTTTTATGTTAATGGGCAGTTGAACACGTGTACCTAACAAACTGGCGAGTAAGTGTATCACAAAAACCGTGTAACTGAAGGAGGAAAAAAATGTCCCTAAAAAGGCAAAAAGCAATGGCAATCACTACATTGTGATGTCAGCAGCATACAGCATTTTTGTCACTATTTTTGTGATTCAGTTTTGTTTGCCGTCTGCCATTTTTTTACTGTCTCTACCATCCTGTGGTGGAGTCATGAATAATATAGTCATCAGAAAAGCCTTTAATTGATAAACAAATTGTAAGAGGAAACACAAATGTACTGCAGTGCAAGCATCCTGCCTCATCCCTAATGGGACACTGGGATGCTTTAAAAATGCAGTCTGCTGCTTAAGAGGTCCAAACATAATTCAACATCAGCTTGTTTTCCCTGTTTTTCAAGAATGTCTGTGATCTGTATTCCAGGGTGCGGCATCCAGTGCAGATAGAGTAAAACAGAGGAAAGCAGAAGATGCCAGGACCACCTCCACCACCGCCACCTCCAGCAGCTCCCCCTCCTCCTACTTTTGCTCTTGTGAGTTTTTGTTTTCATTTATCTAAATCAAGCCAGATCTGTTGCTCTGTTCTACTGAGCTAGAGACATCTTGTGGCCATATAATGTCATAACAAATCTTTTTTTTTTTTGTTATTTTTCATTCATAGTTTCATCTACATGGCCTGTCACTTTAAAGTTGAAGTAATTTAAGAAATGACAGTTTTCTCTTTCTTTCACTGACTGTTTATCCATCTCTCTATAAAATGCTATAAAGTAATGTAGTGTTGAAAAGCTTGCTCTAGAAATCTAAAAGCTTACAATTGACTAGGTACCCTGCCAAAAATGAAAGAAATGTCAACATTTTAATCACATCCTCAATGTAATAGATTGACCTTACCTCTTTGAGCATTTAATAGCAACAGCATCTTCACCGTTTCACACTGAAGAATATGTGTTGGAGCTTTTTTTTTTATTATTTCAAAAGGAAAATGCTATTTAATTTCCAGAAATTAGTCTTTTGTGACAGACGAAAAGACCACCCACTTTGAGGCATTTGACTGGTTGAAGGCATGGCAGATAGCAATCAGCAGTGATGCGACCAGCAGAAAAAGGGCAGTGTAATTTCTGCCAAGAATTTGAAGGGAAAAGAAAGCTTAAATATGTATTGAACACTGGGTAATAATGAACAGTATCATCCTTTGCTGAGTTGCGTTGTCCAGTAATATCTGAAAAAGAAGTGCAGGCATGTTCAAAACAACAATATTAATGTTAGATGTATTATAAATCCCTTAATCAAAAATATATCAAAATAACTTGTAACCTTGATTTTAACCACTAACATTTTGCTTTAATGTTAATTTAATGACATCTTTTTCCAATTAAGCATAACTAATTACAATTACATGTATTTCTCAATTTGCTAGTGGCTTCCCAAGGCTGACAGTGTTTGTGTGTCTTTTTCAGGCCAACACAGAAAAACCAAATCTAAGCCGTTCAGAGCAGCATGGAAGGAGTGCTCTTTTGTCTGATATTGGTAAAGGAGCCAGACTAAAGAAAACTGTTACAAATGACCGCAGTGCACCCGTATTTGACAGTAAGTCGATGTCATTTCAGTGACTATTTCAGTTATGATTGCAAAGGAGAAATAATGGGAGTTAGTCATATTAACTTAGTCACAAGTAATGAGGAAATAATATGATTCAGTAATGAATGTCCTCCACATGTCGCAAGAATGATTAACTCAATATTTGTTTGTTTTTTTCTATCAGAACCCAAAGGAGGAGGAGGAGGTGGGGGAGGAGGAGGAGGAGGCGGGGGAGGAGGAGGAGGAGGATGTGGTGGTGGGGCTCCTGCTGGCTTAGGAGGCCTGTTTGCGGGTGGGATGCCAAAACTGAGATCTGCAGCGAACAGAGACTCCAATGGTAAAAAAAAAGAAAAAAAAGATACAAAACAATGACAAACAACAAAGAAAATTTTGTGCAATCTCGTAGTTTATTTTTCCGTTTTGTTCTCTGTCAGACTCGGGACCCAGCCGAGGACCCATTCTCCCACCTGGAGGCCGATCCGGTGGCCCAAGCCCTTTTGGTGGTGGTGGCCCAAGCCCTTTTGGTGGTGGTGGAAGCCCTAGCGGCGGACCACCTAGACTTCCAGGAACCCCTGCTGGTGGCCGTAGCAGTGCCCCTGATCTTCCCAAGGGCCGCCCAGGTTTTCCATCCAGGCAAGACTCTCCAGGAGGTGCTCCTCCTCCCGTACCCAACACACCTCGACCTGCTCAGTCCTTCCCATCTCGTGGGGGCCCACCTCCACCATCACTCCCCACAGGACCAAGGCCGGGCCATGGATCTCCATCTGGACCACCAAGCATTCCATCAGGGAGGCACGGCCCTCTTCCTCCGCCACCAGGAGGTTCCACACCAGGCCCTCGAACAAGCTTCTCCTCGCCTCCTCCACCTTCAAATAGCAGCAGACCTCCCTTACCACCTGCTCCAGGAGGGAGGCCCCCACTTCCTGATGATCGACCGCCACCACCACCTGCCCCTGGAGGACACCGGCCATCCATACCACGTGACATGCCGCCACCTCCTCCTCCTTCAGTCAACTCCAAACCTTCTCCGTCTGTTGCTTCTTCCTCACCTTCGCGTCCCACACCCGGTGGGGGTGCACCTCCTCTTCCACCAGGACGTCCAGGGCCTCCTTCCTTACCTCCCACCCCAGTAGGAGGTGATGACCCCTCACCTCGTCTACCCCAAAGAAACAGCTCGCTCAACAGGTACTGACAAAGTTTTATCTGATATGCCACCTGAAATCTGTTAAATCTTAATGGATGACTGCAAGAAATAAGAAATGCAGCGGTGCATTTCTTATCAGACAATGTGAGCATGGTATCTACTTTGGTCGACATATCAGAGTTTGCATAGATTCAAATCTAATAGCTGTTCTATGATGCTGCAGTTCACACTTCATGCAAAGGAACCAGTAGCTTCCTTAAAAAGGCCACTCGCAGTTTGAAAACTTAAGTTGAATGTTGATAAAATCTTTTTTTTTTCTCGAATTTAATTTGGCTTTAAACTAAGAGGTTTCCTAGTCTAGTCACAGTCTAAAACATACATACCACTAAGCACTTACTCTAGCTTTGGAAGGTTCCTGTTGCTACTGAGGTGGGAAACCTACTGTTAAATTAGGTGTTTGCTTTGCTATTAAGCAGTAGGTAATCGTCCCAAACCACAAAATAAATGACAAACAGATAAAGCAAAATTAAGTACACAATAAAACAGCAAACTTGCAAATTGCAAGGAAAAATAAAAATAAAGCTAAACTACCTGTCCACACCAAAAAACACAAAATAATGTGTGTATCTATAAAAAAGTTAAGTCTACCCCACTCCTCAGCTTTCAGGATGATCTGATATCGTCGTGTTGGTGTTTTTGCTGGAACAACATAGTAAATGTTGCTCCAGGATCAACATTGCAAGTGACCAATCACATTGTTGTGACGTTATTCTTTGGCGCGCCAAGCCATTCGTGCATTTATGAAATTCCAATGTTGCAAGGACAATATCAATTCTGCTTAGTGTTTATTAAAGGGTTAGGGTTAGGTAAAAGTATGATGTCACAATATTCTGATTGGTCACTTGCAATGTTGATGCTGGAACAACATTTACTATGTTGATCTGGGAACAACACCAACATGACAATATCAGATTGTGGCAGGTTTCATCTCTTAGCTAAACTCCACCTGGTGTCTGCTTACAACATTGGCTGATTTAACAGATGGCATTCAAACATTGCTAACTGTGGAGAACAGAAGGAGAGGTGCACACAGCAACATCCAAGTTTGTTTAACTAAAATGGCAAAAGTGACTGGGGTGCAAATCTGAAAGAAGAGCGATTAGTGCTTGATGCTCTATGAAGTTAAATCTGTATGTCGTATTTCAGATATGCAGTTTAATCCTCAAGGTTTTAAAGTAGTGTGCACAATGATTTATATTTCCTAAGGGATGTGTGCTTAAAAAATAGGGATACTTTAAAAAGGATTAACATAGATTAATATTACATTTATCTTCGCCAGCCATAGTCCAGCACCACCACCTACCCGGTCAGGACCTCTCCCTCCTCCTCCAAATGAGAGACCACCAGCTCTTGGAAGGAACCAGTCATCAGTACGCTCGGGTAAAAAAGAGCTCACCTGTTAATTGAACTATGAATTACTGCAGCATTCTAATTTTATATTAGACATATTTATGATATAGCATGCCCATTAACATCAAAAGTTACTGGATTTTATGCCACTTTGGATCATTTAACATCCTATTGTTTTTTTCTCCCGCTCCAAAGGCCCTCTACCTCCTCCACCTCCTGCAGGTCGACCTATGGGACGGCCAGGCCCAGAGCCCCCTCGTGGTGGACCCGGAGGCAGGCCTCCCCTTCCTCCTGACAGGCCGGGAACAGGAGGTGGGTTTCCTCCACCACCACCCATGGGGAATGGTTTCCAAAACCACAACCAAATACAAGGTGAGAAAAACCTTTAATATGTCATTAAGGTTTATTTGAGTAGTCTATAAAATAATTTTGCTACTTTATGGCAAGACGATGCAAAAATAAAGAGGAAAATAGCACTGAAGTATGTCGAGTCTGTTTAAGGAACAACAATAAAATCCTAAAACCAGCACGTAAGCCCATGTGTACCAGTGGTTACTTTCCAAACAGAAGAGGCTAACTCTGACTTCTAAAGGACTTTTTCAGACGATATCCTTCAGCACTGTTTTTAAGACGTAAAGTCTGTTATGTTCAGTTATGGCAAAAGAACTCACTCACCTCCGCTGCAGTTGTTTTTACTCCTTTAACCAAAGTAGTAAGATTGTAAAACGAGTTTACAGGGATCCATTTTTTAAAATTACATTTTTAGTCATGTTTCATCCAATTCTAAACAAATACAATATCCTTTATACATATACTGTCATAAAGCTAAGTCATTCTCCTGGAGAAATTAACACTGACACCTTCATTCTTTCCATTAATAGATGAGTGGGAGGGTCGGTTCAATTTTCACCCAGTGTCAGACCTTCCTCCACCTGAGCCCTATGTGCACTCCCAGAAGACCTACCCCAGTAAGCTTGGCAAAAATGAAAGCAAAGGTGAGTTCTGCATGTTATCTGCACTCAGCATCGTTAGATGATCTTCATGCAGTTTTCAGTTTGCTTAGTAACCTGTTAAAGACACTGACAGACCAGTGCATAACATTACATATTTTAACATTACTTTGGACATGAGCCACTTGATCCATAGTCCTTTACAGCACAAAAAACATCAGAAAAAAGGAAAGAATACAAAACAGGAAAAAGTGATGCTGATTATAACATTACAAATTAACGATATATTATTGATTTAATATATTCAATATGAGATTCTAATCAAAGCAAAGTAGTTTATCAGCATTCCTTTATGGTTTGTAAATTACTTCTGATGAACTGACATCTGACATTGTAGCTCCTCATTTCAGCCCAGGCCACGTTCTGGTACCAGTCCTAATTGTGTTGTCTGTGGCCTATTACTACTAGCCTCAACATTAATTTATCTCTCTTATAATTGTCTGCAGTACTTTTCCGACATTTGACAATAACTCCCATTTAACTCCCAACATCAAAGTTTGCTGTCCCTCCCAGTTCATTACTTTGCTTTTGTAATCTTCTTTTCAACAATCAATCAATGTCCCAACTGTAAAACGTCACAACATTCAGTTTAGTTCTGTTAAGTCTTTCTGGCTATAATCAGACTACCTTACAATATTTAAGCATTTGTGCACCATTAAATTAAAAATATTGAACTCACTAAAGATTTTGGCTGATATTTACATTATATTAGTCCAAACTTCCAAACAAGTGGGAAAACTGTTGATCTGGCTTGTCAGACACTGCCATCTGGTGGAGGAAAACATGCTCTGTTACTAAAGAAAGCACTAACTTTGTGTGTCTTTGATTCTTTGCAGGTTCTGGTAAAAAGGAAAGAGGAGCACCTCCTCTTCCTCCTATACCCAGGTGAAGATAAGATGGAAGCTATCGCAACACTTGGAACTACCCCCTTTGTCTACCTGCCCTATTTGTCTTTTTTGTTGCGCTCATTGTGCTTTGACCTGCAGCATGTAGTTCAAGTAAGAACTGCAACATGTAAGATGGACCTGAAATACAGTTGTCCAAAAAAAGGACAAACTCACAATGTGGAGTTTACATCATGTGCCTCTGTAACAGCAGAATGACACATTAAATGACCAAAGCATGTTTATATTTTGGTACACTTTGTCTAGGTTTACAACCATGCCGTTTTATTTGGGTGTCCTGAGTCATAGCTGCCTCATGAGCAACAGTGGTTTCATGACCCTTTATGCACATCGACTTTATTCCAATAACTTATTTAGTCTTTGCTTCCAATGTTTGGATTGCATAAACTGCTTGCTAGTTATTCCATTCTTATCAACCAACCAGTTACACTTTTGAAAAGGAATAGAAAAGCATACTTGACAAATGTGGCATGTAGCACATGTGACTTTCTGGGACTATTTATGGATTAAAACGGATTAAAAATCTTATGACTATATTTTAGTTCCAGGATTGTTGTGTAGTGCAAGGCTTCTTATGCAATCAGTCATCTTATACAAGTGTTGAAAAGCTGCAAGCTGTTATTTTATGAACCAGTGTTTCCCTAGTGCCTTTTCTATTCATGATTATACTTAAGGTTACTTAAAGGAATTAGCTAGAGATGCCTTTTATGCCTTATGATGCTTATGCCTCATCTATTTGTTAAGTTGGAACAACTCTGGTGATGTCAGTGTTGAAACAGAAGCATTGACTACCAGATCATTTAGAACAGAGGTTCTCAAAGTGGGGTTCAGGAACCTTAGGGAGTCCACAACTTAAAGGTCCACAAAATAATTTTCTTTAAAGAATGTGGTATGACTGAAAATTGCATACGTACATACAGGGACCATTGGCGCAACTACAAAAAGCATCATTCCCACATTATCAATAAAACAGTTAGAACATCAGTACTATATCAGCGTGTCATACTTACATAGACCTAGACATGGAACCAAAGTGTAAAAGGCCTTAACTTCCAGGCTCCACTGCAGAAAACACATCAGGGGGAACATGAATGTCTAATTTGCCAAAACCACATGTGCCTTAACAATGTGCATCTGTGTGTTTCTGTTGGAGCCACTGAATGGTACGTTTTTTTGTTTGTTTGTCTTTTACAGTTATGTGTGACATGAGCTTGCTTCTAATGTTTATGATTGAGGTGTTAAAATAAATTTTGTATGGGAATATGGCAACATAATTGAACTGATTTTTGTTTTGCGTTTTTTTGTTGTTGTTTTTTTTGTTTGTTTTTTTTGTCAAAGCTCCCTTGACTTAATATGAAGGTCATGTGTTTGTATCAGTATAATTTCAACAACCAATATTGAATGATGGTATTATTTTAAGTTATGTTTAAGAACTGTGCAGTATTATGTGTTTGCTTCACAAAGCATTGCTTTAAAACTGTCCGGTATACATGATCCATCATGTAGGGATCATGTATACATGATGGATCGTACATATACAGTACATGTATGGATCGTGTATGATCCATATATATGATACATGTATGGATTTTGAAACCTACATGTCAAAAAGGAACTCTTAAAGACAATCATACACAAACTTATTTACTTTAAAACAATGCTTTATGTTCTTTGCTTGGGGGTGAAAATGGAGCGCTTTTATTCTGTTATGCATTGTAAGTAATTTGATATGACTGTACAATGATCATGTGATAAAATGGGAACGATGCATTGTAGTGGCAGGATCCAGATGAAGTGACTTTTCTTTTGTATTGCCAAATAAAAATATGCATCTTTTACATATCTGTGCAATAAAATCAGCAAATACATTCTTCTGAGTGAGATCAAAGAAGGCATTGTCTGTTTTATTGTTGTTTTGTTTTGTTTGTGTCTTCTGTAACATAATTAGGCAGAATTATAGTATGTGCAACTTTCATTACCCAGCAGTATGACTGATTATTATTTCACATTGTGTTACTGCAAGTGCAGGCTCGATCTCAATCTTTTCTTGAGCTGCAGAACTTGGGAGTCGTCTCAGACATTTTGCTCCTTTGGCATAATTTATCCCTGCTTGATGTGGTGTATCACTCAAATCACAATGTAATGTTAAGAAACCCACCCTGCTGAATTAGAGTTTAAAAAGCCCACATTACAAAACTAAAATATAAGAACTGTTTTGCAAGTATAAGATCATCCATTTTTTTTCTTTCAGTTTTCAAATTTCATTATGTAATCATTTTTAGTTAGATGAAATTATGTCAGTAAACTGTGTCTGCCCCTTAACATGGCTGTCACTTCCTTTAGTGATATTGAATCCACACCCCTGATGTAAACTGGATGGATTTTCATCTCCCCATCGTCTTCCCCTTATTTTTACCCCTCCTTCCTCTGAACTGATTTATTGTTTCCCATCATTTCAGTTACATACAGTCTTCTTCACGTTACTTTAATAAGTATATCACTTCTGTGACTACATACCAGTTCAAGTCTTATTGATGGACTTGAAATCCAACAGTTTTCCTTGCGCAGGCTCAGTCATACCTCCTCACATTTGCTCAGTATCATCAAGTGAAGGATTTATTCAGTAATTGCTTAAACCGTAAAGGTATGTTTATAAAATCATCACCTCTGGAACTTACAATCATTATTTGAGGCACTATTTCTTTTTTTCCACAGAAAACGTGCATTTATAGCTGATAAACGACAAAAATACCTGCAATTTTTGCACACTTTCCCTAAATTCAATAAATCCAGCGCACATGACGTTGCGACACGCCAAACTTTTTGAAAACCCAATCACAGTTGTGTGCCAACATACCTCGGCTCTCATTGGCTGAATCATCTGTCAGTCATTTTTCAGGGCGTTGCCACATCTCAGCAGCTGTCAGATTGTATCCAAATGACAATAACACGGAATTGCACAGCGAGCTTTTCTGCACAACGATGTTCGTCTAAAATAGAGAGGTAGGAGGTGTCGCTGTGAAACAAAGTATTTTAAACAGCACACTCAGTCAGATGTAAAGTTACCGCGCCCTCGTATTCGTTTTTAGCATTTAATTATGCTAGCGCTAACCTGCGGTAGGCAGTAGAAACGGTGCTTGTTTGGAAAATAGCATATTTTGTATCAGCGTTGGTAGACTTTAAATATTTCCGGATATTGCATTTAAAAAAAAGGCACCGTGCTAACATCGCTTATAGTGACGCGGATGCGTAAATAGAGATGCTGGTAACCCTGAGACTCAACCAGTCGCTAACCTTTCATTTACATATTTGTCTAAAGCCCTTTTTAAATTCTATAGACGTGACGTTGCAATTTGCTCTTAGTCTTAGTTTACCCGCTGTTATATTTCTATGTTGCCTGTTTTTGAATCGCTCCAACCTCTGATAGTTTCCTCTCGGCGTCCTCCCTTAGTGTGCTGATATTCCTCACCTGACCTCTCTGATCACCCTGTCCCACATCACAATGGAGACAACCAACAGCTATGTGTTAATCCATGGGAAGAACATCTCCCATAGCACTCTGACAGGGCCTGCTGCAGGACCTCACATGTCCATAGACAAGCTCTTCCCAGCTCTCCTGGAGTGCTTTGGCATCATACTGTGTGGCTATATAGCAGGCAGGTAGGTGATTGAGAATTAGACCATATTTTTGCCCAGTTTTCCCAAAATATTGGCTGGGAAATGTAGTAAGTGCCTAGTGTAAATGTGTATTTATCCCCCCCCCCACCCAGGGGTGACATCATCACAGAGAGCCAGGCTAAAGGTTTGGGGAACTTCGTATCCAAGTTTGCTCTTCCAGCGCTGCTTTTTAAAAACATGGTGCTGTTGGACTTCAGAAATGTCATATGGGCATTTCTGTGGAGTGTCTTGGTTGCTAAGGTTTGTGTCTAACCACTTGTAAGTTTGCATTATGCTGAAGATTTATAGAAAACAAAAACCTGATCATCACGCTTCTGTCCTGTGTAGGTGACAGTCTTTGTGCTGGTATGTGTGCTGACACTGATGGTAGCCAGTCCAGACAACAGATACAGCAAGGCTGGTCTGTATGCCATCTTTGCTACTCAGAGTAATGACTTCGCCCTTGGATATCCTATAGGTAAGTGCAACAAAACATTACTGTTTGCTCTTCATTCAGGGTTAGCAGTGGAGAAAGTCCTCTCATGTCAGGGAATAACACAGAGTATAAACAGGTTCGATATGAGCTACAAAGTGCTATCAAGGCTGCCAAGGAAGCATATTCCCAATAACTTAAGTGCTGCTGCTGAGATATGTGGCAGGGAATCAAAGTTTTAACTACCCATAAACAACGGAATACACACTGGTCAGGGATCCAGGACAACACCCTACTGGAAAACCATAATGACCTTTCAACGTTGATATCAAACTTCAGGTAGCACACATATAGGGTCTCAGGGCATCTCCATCCTAGACTTCCTTGCTCACAGATCACCGTTGGTGACGGTACAAAACAGCTCTGCCAAGCTTTCAGTCAACACAGGAGCCTCCCAAGGATGCCACTTCAGCACCTATGATTGTAAACCTTTGACTGTGCCTCTACTCAGAAAAGATCACCATAAAGTATGTAGATATGGTTATGGCACAGCCATCCTCAGCTGCATTATAGAAGAGGAGTCATGGTACAGGGGACTGGCAAACGATATAACTTGCTATAGACAGGAGAATAATTCCTCTTCTTAACATACGGAAAGCCAAAAAGCTGTCAAAATGGATCTTGATCTTTAAGAAGATAATTTTGTGAGAAAGACTGATAAATCCACCAGCAGCTGTACTGCTTTGTGCCAATGGCAATAAAGTCTATCTTAATCTTATCTAATTAAGACATAGAGAGTGTGTATATATTTCATTGCCTCTCTGTCTTCACTTTTCTAGTTGATGCTTTGTATCGAAGTACATATCCAGAATACCTCCAGTACATATACCTGGTTGCTCCTGTATCCCTCATGCTCCTCAATCCCATCGGCTTTGCTCTTTGTGAGGTGCAGAGGTGGAGACAGGCCAGCCATTCACAGCACAGTAGTCTTGGCATCCTGGGAGTTGTTGTCTTACAGGTACTAAGCATGCAGGTGTTTTGACAAGTGCATTAATACACCTGTATATCCTAAGGTTTACTTTATTTGCAAACTTTAAGGACCCAATTTGTACATTTGTAGCTGTTTCCCACTTTGACCTTTTGCACCAATTTTAGGTCTTCGAGTTTTAATTTTTATTATTTTTTTCACTCTAGGTGTTGAAGAACCCAATAGTGTTCATGGTGATAGTGGGAATCATCTCTCACTTTGCGCTGGGCCAGCAGATCCCTGCTGTGTTGTCAGAGTTTATAGATGGTCTCGCAAACTCTTTTGGAGGGGCAGCGTTGTTTTACCTTGGCCTCACTATGGTGAGTTGCACTCTTGTGTTTGTCTATCTTTTTTTCTTCTCCTAAGGATAACCTGTTTTACTTACCATGAAGGATATCATCAGCTGCCGTCTTATTTGGCAGGTTGGTCAGCTTAGAAAATTAACCAGAGACACTGGAGTTGCCTTGATATTGCTCATCACAGCCAAACTGTAAGTGAAGCCTGAATGGAATAGTGTGAGCGTAATTGGTTTAAGGTGGCCTGAGCTAGTGGGTTTTTGTATTTGACCATATTTTGCATGGTACATATTTTTGTGTTAGTTGCCATTATTTTGTATATAATATGTAATGCAAGATACACTCTGTCTTCAAAAATACGGAAATGCATCTTTCTAAAATGGCAACAAGCCTTTAAGCTTCACCAAGAACTCTTAAAGAAAATGAACAAAATATGAAGTACAGAAGTGTTTTTAATAGTCAGTTTGGTTTTTGGTTGATTACACAGCTCCATGAGTATATTTTTGTCTGTCTCTCTCAATGTCATCCTTTCAGCTTGATAATGCCGCTGGTCTGTAAAGACATGGTGGATATTCTGGACACTGGAGTGAACAGCACGAGTGCCAATCACACAAGTTTGTCCAACTTTGCTTTCTTATATGGAGTTTTCCCAACAGCCCCCAGTGTGGCCATCTATGCTGGACACTATAACATGGAGTTAGAAGTGGTATGTTCTCTTAATGTAACAATCATACTTTAAAAAGCTGTATGAAAGGAATATTACTTTTTGTTGTTGTTGTTGAAACACAAAGAGAAGAGGACTCCCTTGTGACTAAAATGTTCCATCTTTCATGCTACTGGTAATGATGGCATGGAAACCCACATGGTCGACACTTAGCCAGGTATTTTAAACTTGGTTTTTACATTCTCTCACCCCCAAATCCTGTTTGTTTGGGTTTTTTTAGGTAACGTCAGGGATGGTAATCAGTACATTCTTGTCGGCACCAATCATGTATGTGTCCGCCTGGCTATTAACAATCCCTTTAATGGACCCAACCCCCTTGGTTACAGAGCTTGAAAATGTAAGCTTCAACATCAGCATTGTCAGCCTTATAGCTCTGGTAAGTGCCTTTGAATTCACCCCAGTGCTCTGGTTGGATCAGTGGGACAGGGAAGAATTTTAAAATGATAAAGAAGAAGCACAGAAATGCTTTAACAACACCTAGAGCTTAAGCACAGGAAGTTGTGGATGATAGCTGGTGTCATGATTGATTTTCCAAATATAGACATATCAAATGATCGAGTATGATTATCTTCATTCAGGTGTGGACCATAGCGGTGATGCTGCTCAGCAGGAAATTTAACAAACTCCCTCACCTATTTGCGCTAAATCTATTCCTGGCCCAGGTCAGTCTTATTTCGAAAACATTTTTTAAAATGAGATTTCAGTGTTTAATTCAATTGATTCATTCATGAAATGTTAATTGAGAACCTTGTATAGGTACATGTTGTACCTTAAACTCTGTACTTTTCTCTATAGTTCCTAGTGTGTGTCAGTATGATCCTGTGGAATTTCTTGGTGAAACAAGAGGACAACCTGCTCGGCAAAATTCTCACCTTCACTTTGCTCTATGGGTCTCTTTACAGTACATACATTTGGACAGGTAAGTGAATACCTGTAAGTGGTTACACCTGTTTTATGAATGAAATACCCCAAAAGTCAAATGATTTGTGTTTAGCTGGTAGATGTTGGTGATTGTATTTGAATGTTTTGTTCTCTTTTTCAGGTTTAATCCCTCTCTGTCTGGCTCTGACTAACAGAGATGATCTGCTGAGACTCCGACCAGGAGTATTCATGATTTTGGGTTGGGGGTAGGCCACCACAGAGAAATGAATAAGGATATTTTAATTGACAATAGAATAAGAAAATGAAACATTTTAAAACTTTTACTGATTGAAATGTGACTTTCTTTTTCTTTGTGGAGACAAGAAAAGAAGATCATATCAGAGAATATGATCTAAAGTCTAAGTAATAACAAAATTATTCAACCTTTCTCCACGCACAGGGTTCCTTTCCTAATGGTTGGTGGTCTTCTCATATCAGGAGAGAGGAGTGATACGATAGACTCTGCCTTCTTCTATGGCAGAGCCCAGGTTGGAACAATACCTGCTGTAACTCTACATTACACTTTCTAAAGAGTCGTTCTGAACTCTTTGTTTATTTTTGTCCAGTCTTTTTCCTTTTTTTTTTTCAGCTCAAGACTTTTTATTTTAAGTTCAGGTTTAATGCTGTATGTGGAGAAAACGCACTGAAATTCTTTTACCAAATTAAAGTAATATTTATAAAAAGCACACTTCAGGAATTCTAGAACAAGGTTTGTTTGGGAAGTTTAATTCATAATCTCATCAATTCTCCTCCAGATAATCAGCACTGCAGTAATTCTTGCGGTCAGCCTGGTTCTCGGTGCAATATCTTTGATGGGTCTCAGCCAGGGAGACTGGGAGCAGAGCGGCTACCAAGCCCTGAGCAGAGCTACTGTAACGGGTATCAATGATGAGGTGAGGGTCCCTGGTGGCCTGGAGGATTCACACCAACAGCAAGAGCAGACACAGATGTCAAATTCACCTGCCTGTGGTATCAACTCGGGTAACTCCATTCTTTCACTTTGTCTTTAGTTTATTCTAACTTAAACATAATCTGAGTCTGAATCTCTGTTATCTGTTGTCATTGAGTTTGTAACCAGATGATGTGCAGTAAATATGTTCATTCATTCTGTTCTGTTGCTGTGCAGACCTCCACGGTTTCTCTCCTCTCCAGCCCATACCTGATATGATAGCCAGTACACAGAGGGACCACACGAACAGCACAGGTAATAAACATACATTTCACCTCACCATTCACCGTTCAGAGTAAATTGTGACGTTTCATTAGTTTTATTATGAATTCTGTTATTTTAATTCTAACAATAAGTAAATGACACAAATTTAAATGTTTGTCTTCTGTGGTTGATTATTATGCATTTTTATAACTAAACCAAGTGTATAGCCAACAGTAGTCTGTATAATCCAATAAAGATGGTTTACAACCATAAAGTTGGCTTTGTCATCTTTACTTGGAATTCTCTTCCTCTCTAGGCCACATTGGGGCGCTGTGTGATGGGCATCAGCAAAGTACTTCCTCCTCTGAGCAGCCGCTGAATCTTCCACCACCCGGGCTTCAAACCACAGACGATAAACAGACTGTGAGACATGTTCTGCTCTGTCTGCTGCTCATAGTCAGCCTGCTAGCAGTAAGGATGAAACACTCTTTATGATTATGTGTGAGAAAATGTGTGAATGGACTGATGCTGTTGTCATCCACATTTAAATCACCATTTATATGGACATTACAAGTGTATGAAAATTGCCTTCAAACAGTGTTATCAGTTAGATGAATGAGACCTTTAAATATAATAAATCCTTTGTAGTGTTGTCTTTATCTACTTATCTATCTTGTTTATGATATAAACATCTGGATTAATATAAAAGCTGTTAATAATTAGTAACCTTATGCTACGTTGGATTACCTGTTTGTAAAAATGGAAAGTTGTAATGCATGCCATAACAATGTCCTGGTGCCTGATTGGTGAATGTTTCTGCCTAAATGAAGAACCTGTCCAGCTGTCTGTGGTGGTTGTTCAACAAAGATCCAGGAAGGCTCTACCTTGAACTACAGTTCTTCTGTGCTGTGGCTAACTATGGACAGGTATCTCATACATCAGCTTATTGTATATATGAAGTGTTGCGAGTAAAAAAAATACTATGTTCAGTTGTATCTACTACATTTTGTTTTCTTTTTTCCCCCAGGGCTTTTTGTCCTTTGGGATTTTTGGTCTGGACAGACACCTAATCATCTTGCCTTTTAAGAAGAGGTGATCTGAGACTTCATTGTGGTTTCTAAATTAATTTGTGATCAAATAAATAAAACAATACTAGAACAAGTTTTTTTTGTCTGCATTTTCTTTAGATTGCTTAGCCTGTGGCAGGGCAGGGACATTGATGATTTGAGTCCCTCGGGTGTACCAGAGGAGGTCAGGCTCACCTGTACTCAGTTTGTCCGCTACCACAAAGACCAGTGTGTACAAGACATAGTACACACACGCAGGTATGAGTACTTGTTTACATGTATTTGTGTGGGGTTTTCTTTAAGGACATTTGTGTGTGTTACATAGTACAGTTTGTGTATATGATTTGTTTTTAAATCACCCCTCACATCATCTTATAGAATTTATTCCCTCTAAGCAAAATATTTTTGAAGTAAACACGGAAAAAAAATTATTAGAGATCTCCGTTTTTGAGTTTGAATTCTCTCTCTCTCTCTTTTTTTTAAAAATGGTGTTCTTGTTCAATTCTGAGCATGTCCAAATAATTACTTCTGATTTTCCAGTTTGTCTCTGAATCCTCTTTGCATGTTGCATCAGTTTCTGGGTTTCCCTCTACATAAGAATGTTATTTTTCTTAAAATCAAGTCTAACCATTTTAATTTTATACTCTGCCGTGCCTGTTTTAAAATACTGAAGATCAAATTTAGTCACCCTACTACAAAACTAAAACTTTTTTTTTTTTTACAAGTCCTGGGTGCTATCGTTCTAACACAAAATAATTTATATTATCTCTATACCTTCTTTATGCCTTATAATCCTTCCTTTGCTTTCTCTTTTATTCCTTTCATGTACCCTTCCTTTCTTTTGCCTGCCCATTCCCTCTTCTTTTCTTCACCATCACCATCATCATCATAGTGGCTCAGGGGAGAGTGTGAACACTTCGACAGGTGAATCCTTCCTCTGATACTAACAGGTTTGGAGGAGGACTGGAGGATGAAAATGAAGTTCTGAGACATTCCTCAGCCCATGAACCCCTTTACCTAAACACAAATTCTAGTGATCAGGGTCAGCTAAACGATCACTCACAGATTCTTAACCGAAACCACAATCCAGATAAATCCAGCAGCCAGTGTTTGCTTCCGAGTCAACCCCACCTAGAGCCCGAGAATGAATTGCAAGCGCATATTTCCAACCCTGATGCACCAGGAACCTCCCTTGACCACGAACCCACCAATTCTCAGCATGGTAATGCTTCAAGCCCTCCCCAGTTTCATCAGTATCCCCAGTCCCATCTTGAAAATGTGTTCCGAGGCAGTGACTTAGTAGATTGGCTGGTGGAACGAGGCCTCAGCGCTGGACGAGCCGAGGCACAGCTGTATGGTGCCCGTCTTCAGCGGGGAGGAGTGTTGACAGGTCAGCACAGCTTCAAGGATGAACCCAACTTTCTTTATCACTTCACGCAGCCAAGACGGGAGGAAGAGTAGGAGGGATCAAGATGATGAAAGTGATGAACAAAGCTTTCGGCATACCAAGTGACGGCCACCATAGCTGAGTGCCAAAGCAGATGTGCCTTATGGTGCAGCTGCTTCAAAGGCCACTTAAGGTTGAATCTGGATCATATGAGACACTCATTTGCCCACCAGAATTGGGTTATTTGTCCTTGTATATTCAGGGTGGTTCCCAGTTGAATATCAACTTATTAGCTAATCGGGAGAGAGGTTGCGCTTGCAGTTGCTTTAGAACAGGGGTGGGGAACTCCAGACCTCAAGGGCCGGTGTCCTGCAGGTTTCAGATGTGTCCTTGATCCAACACAGCTGACTCAAATGGCTAAATTACCTCTTCAACATGTCTTGAAGTTCTCCAGAGGCCTGATAAGGAACTAATAATTTGATTCAGGTATGTTGACCCAGGGTGAGATCTAAAAGCTGCAGGACATCGTCCCCTGAGGTCTGGATTCCCCACCCCTGTATTAGAAGGAACTTAAACAAGGAAATTGATGGTTGGGGTTAAAAAGTTAAAAAGGCGAAACGATCACTTCCGACTGTTACTTGCCTCCTTTTGGTTGTGGAAAGAGCCCTTTGGAATTTTATTATGGCTATTATATTCTTCTATTTTATTTTCATCGATTATTTTGCTCTCAGTTTTCTCACTGGAATCACTCTGAGATGTAAACAGTACAGAATCAGTCCCAATTGTAGCAGGTAAAAGTTTTATTTCCTTGATTGCTTTCTGGATATATTTTTCAAAGAAATTAACTTAAATGACCATGCTTAAATAAATAATATTTAAGATAAGCATGCACGTGGTGAGAAGACCAGAAAAGCCATCAGTAAACTACTCAGTGACAGCCTGTGACATTTCTATCAAAGAACAATGTCATATTTTCTTTCAGGGGATATCAAAGCGTCCAGAATCTGCCTGTTAGTTCAGTTATCATTTTGCACGCTGTGTCTTTTTTAAAAGCTCCAGTCTATGCTGACTGCTTGCATGACTCAGCAGTATGGACTTCTCCTCAGCAATGAGCTGTTTGCACTAACTGAATAAATACATTCTTCCCTTTTTTTTTTTTTTTTTTAAATTATGCAACTCACTGGATAGCTGTCTCTTGGTGATGCTGCAGAGGAAGTTTGTTTTCTTTGCAACTGTAATTGTGTTGCAGCTGTTTAGTTTTAAATATTTGTTCAGGACTGATTTTGAATTCACTCATCCATGGTGGAGCACCACCTCATACGGGCTTAATTTGAGAATTCAGCCAAAATTCCTCTCATGTTCTTTGCCTTTGAGCCCAACCTACACAACAGAAGACAAAAGCACGTACAGTAGTTATTGGAATGACAAATCTGTCCATTTGAATGAAAGACAGGTAAAGCCAGAGGGCTCACGTTGTCACAGATACAGTCCTGTTTTTGTTTCAAATGGCTTATCTTTCTTTACAAACCACTGCTAAACTGTTTACATCTGTAAGAAAGTTCTACTACTCTGTCCATTTAAAAAGATCCTGTTCAAAATGTGTCGAGTCTACGGTAGCAAAGTCTGCGGTCACTGTAGACGGTTACGTCTTTTCATTGGCCCGGAGTCTACGGTGAACGTAGACACTCTACGCTCTGGTCCAATAGGAGTGCTGAATCCCACTGTAGACTAGCCAACATCTAATGTATTACCCCCATTTCTAGTCTTTTCAGTGGCGACACTAGAAATTTGTGTTATAAATCCAGATGCCCCTGCATGTCGTCAGCAGGCCGGGTGTTGTGAGCACAAGAAAACGATTAGAATAAAATGTGGTGAAGTTTGTTTAGATGATAGGGTCCAGCTGTAAATCAGAGGAATAAGAAAGGATTTGTGAATGTGTGTGCGTGTTTTAGGCTGGTTTAGCTATAAGCCTGAGTGTGTGTGTGTAATTTGTAACTGTAATGTAAAAGTGGGGGTCTGCCTGTCATAAAAGGAAATAGGAAGCCACAGTTGGGAGATGCTAGGAATGTATGGAACAGAAACAGGAAAGAGAGAAGAAGTTTGTTACCCTTCTTCCCGAGGTGCAGAGAGGGTACGGCATACCTCCACACATCCTGTTTTATAGGGGCCTGAGCATTTGTGTCACACACACACACATCAGCTATGTGTATCCATATATGGTAAATTAGGAAAGTTGTATTGGATGCTGTAAATGACCATTAGGGGTGCGGCTACCAAGTATAAATGTAAGGATCTGCATGACTGCCCCTAATTAATGTCTAATTATTGGGGGGGTCATACCCCCCTATCCCCCCCTGGAAATTGCGGCCCTGATGGTCACCGTAGACCTTGCGCTACCCTAGACTTGACTTCTCTGTGAATAGTGAATACAATCCCAGTAGTGCTCCAGACCTAGTGTGTTTCCTTTGCGTTTGGAAATCGAAGATGTGCAATTGAAAGTGGTCAAACTGGGATGTTCAAGGAGTGTCATCCTCAGGTGACATTAAAGCAGGCTTGAGCCGAATTTAAAAAAAAAAAAAATTAAATGGTTGTTGGATGCAATTTTATTATTATTACTTTTTAAGTGGGCAGAGTTACAAAACTGTGTGGTTGCACTTTTGTAAATGCCTGTTACGTTGTTGCTGTTTTACACTATTGCTACTATGAAGTTTACAGTGTGTTGGCGAAGTTATAAAAGGTGGATGGAAATATATGCATGTTTAAAAAATGTCAGGGACACAGATCATGTTAATGTCAAACTAATGTTTGCTGTGATTTATTTTTTTTGTTGACCTACTAATGTATTTGGTCCCCATGCATATATTTCCATCTTTTGATCCTCTGCCAACAAACACCATACTGGTTCATGCAATCAACATCAGGTCCTTGTGTTTATGATGTTTGATAAAAATGTGATTCACCTTTTTTTAAAGAGTGCCTGCCTCAGTTAACATGAAGGTGTGTGTGTGTCTTTGTGTTTGCATGAACAAAAATGTCTGAGTGTGTATGCGCGTGTTGCAAAGCACTGAGATAAAGTAAGACATTTTAATGTCGGTCAGCAGGTTCAGTGTAACAGTGGATGTTTTTAGTGTGTTGCTTTAAGTTAGTCGGGGTCAGTGACTGTAACAGAAGGCATAAATAAAAAATGTTTGCATCTAAATTCGTTTTTACTTCATCACTAAACTCGATTATTGATTCTAATTGGAAATTCACAAGTAAAACAAAGTAAAAACATTTTAGATTTTTATTACATTACATACAACCATAGAATATAAAATGATGGATAACTCCACCATGATGTCCCATTTTGAAGCGTGTAGATGAGCCTGTAATTTCATCACTAGGCCACTTCCCATAGGCTCCCACAGTACTGAAAATCTTTTTTGCCCCATGATGGGCATTAAATAGAAGGTTTAAGTCAAAAACATTGGCTTCACTTTTCAGATTTGTAAGCTAAATCCATCATTTCTGCTGTCTATGGCTAAAACATGATGGAGGGGGGGAAGAAAAGATTTTTGATCAAACAAGAGGAAAATAAAAATCCTCTTCCACCCACACAAAAAGCCCTTTAAAAATAAAGGCAGCATACTTAGCAACTCCCCAGCCCCCCATAAATGTGTAATTTCACGCTGCTGATAAAAAAACAAACAAACTTGAATTTATTTATTTATATCATGTAGCTTTGACAAAATTACAGATAAAAATAAGTTAGGCACTTTGGGTGTTTTTCACATTCACAAATCAGGGAAAGCAGGAAAAGTTCACACACTGGGAGGCTACATTATAAAATGTGATACTCTAAATCCTAAACTGTAGTATATTGTTGAATATCAAAAAACAGTACATATACATATACTCAAACAATTATCCTGAAATGAGGTTGATCATGAAATGCCTCTAAAATACACACCAGACAATTCAGATTTCTGTAAGTAAGGTTTGTCATTTTCTCAGTTAAGGTTATTTGTTGCCCCTCTGTTGCACCTAACATTTGTTTTTGTGTGTTTTCTTTCATGATATAAATAAAAAGCTAGATTTTAAGACTCCTTTCTAAAGACTTTCTTCTCTCAAACATTGACTTAATAAATAAAGAACAATTCCAGTCAAATGTAAAGTGCAACACCACACGTGTTAATAGGAGCACATTATACGATTTTCTCATGTCTGTAGTTTAAATATTTAAAAATGACACAATAAAAGGCTGGAAAGCTGATTTTAACTCTTCACTGAATGAATTGAGTGATTTAAGTGTTTTTCTACAAGTGATTATAATGTCTCTCTTAAAAAACAACAACAAAAAAAACAAGCTAGTTCATTACTGTAAATGAGTCCAGAAAAGCTCCACATTTCTGCAACATTTAGAGCATGTTGCTCTAAATTATCTTTGTTGAAACCACCATGAAACCTCACACCTCTCATGTCAGTGAAAAACAGCTTCATTAAGACACATGTGTAAATGCTTCAGGAAATACAGGTACAAAACATTTTAAAGTCCAAATATATTTTCTCCATGAAGCTTCTTTAACAGCAATGACTACCAAATTAGTTACTAAATAAACATATGTAAGAGAAATGTTAGTCTAGCTGCTCTCTTCTTTATGAATAAAATAAAGAACATTGTTAAACTAATATCTGTAAAGAGATCCAGTCCAGTGTCCATGTAATATGTTAAAGTTATTAGAAAAATAGTTACGTAGGACTTTCAGTCTAAATCTACCTTACATATTTTGTGTGTATTTTCCACCATGACAGATCCAGATCAGAGAGACAAACCCTGAATAGCAGCCAATGGAAACTTAGGGGGAAAAAAAGTCATTTTAAGGCACTAAATTTGATTATATTTTTGAAAGAACACCAAAATGTTGTATATCAGACACCCTTCAGTTTGCCCAGAAATGAAACTCAGAGTATGACAAACATACTCATAATCATCATAAAAGCCATATCCATAAGAACTACTGAGACTGCACGGTCCGTTTCAATTATGTTTTGTTTGTTTTAGGATTTAGATTGGGATCTGTAGATGGGGAAGTTCAAAAAGTTTCTCAGGGTCATTACGCAGGGTTAAAGAAAATGACATGAAACAAAGCACTGTCGAAAAAATAAAAACCTGCAACTATTTTTAAGGTAAAATATTTTGTAAATAGATTGTTTTACCTTCTCACATGCTCTAATGTGCAGCTTTTCTTCATAATATCTGATTAATAATCTGAACATTTCTAGATTTTGGACTGCTTAGCCTTATAAAAATGCCAGTCCTGTCCTGTTTAATTAAGACAATAGGTGCAGATCATTACAGCGTATGTATTTAAACAATACGTTTATTGTTTTAGGGCATTTAATTGCCTCTGTATTGCTGTAACAAAGGAGCCCAAGACATTTCCAGCCCCATCTCAGAAAACTTACCCCAAACCTTTAGGGAACCTTCAGTATTAAAACTTGGTGTAACATGATCAGAAGCCAAGTTCAGAACAGATCGTACTGTAGGTATGATAACTCTCTGGCGTGACCTTACAGAAATCTGGAGTCACCAAAAGGTCACATGCCAACCAGCGGTCAGTTTTTCCTCACCTCACTTCTTCTCACATTAAGTTACATTTAGGTCTTCTTTTACCTCACACTCCGTCATCGCCTCTTCCGTTCCTGCTTGATATCAGTCTCACTGATTCCGTTGCTATCCATGCCATCCACTGTGAGGCGACCTTTGCTGTAGTGTTTAATCAGTGCTCCGGGTAAGAGGGCCACGAGGGCGATGGCGAGGAGCTGAGCCAGCGTCCCCCAGGAGAATATGTCATCCAGTGAGGAGATCTCTGAGAGGATGGCTCCGGTGCGAACACATATGAAGTTGTAGGGGATCAAACCTGAAAGCGAGAGAGTGGTGGCTGACTGATCAGTACTTGTTTTGTAGGTTTTTTAGTCTGCATGTTTCATGTTTGAAACTATGGTCTCACCTATGAACACGGAGAAAAAGAAAATATGCATAGGGATGTTGAGAACAGGACAGGTGATGTTAAGGAACCAGTTAGGAGTCATAGGGAAGAAACGAAGGAAAAGGAGGAAAAAGAACAAACTGCTGCGGTTTTCCTCCACCTGACGGAGGGAGGAGAATGGGTGAGGAGAGAAGAAGATAAAAGGAAATGTGAGAAAATTAAAACCTAGACAGCAAATGATAAAAAAGACATAGAGAGAAAACTGTAATTGGTTTGTCCTTCACTGAATAAATGATTTGCTGCGTAGTATAAAGTGAGAGAATAGGAGAGAAGGGGATTTAAAACATGCCTACCTTCCTCTGCAGCAGGGCCACCTTCTCAGGGAAGAGGTACACCACATACTGCTTTCCAAATGCTGCAGATAGCAGGAAGCAGAACGTGGAGCCTGTGGTGGCGAGCATGCAGGCCAATACCAGACCCTCCCAGGGCCCGAATATTGCACCAGCTAACATGTTCTGAGGAAGAAAAGCAGTCTCTGTTTAAAAGAAATTTGCACGTAGGAATAAGATATTTATCGGAAATCAACAAGACACAGGATTGGTTTGGATCATTGGTTTGCATTACTGTGTGTCTCACCAGAAAGGAGGAGCCAGGTATGGCAAAAGACTGTTTGTACAGGTATGCGCTACAGAAGAGCAACAGAACATAGGCGTAGTGTTGTCTTTTGTAAAACTTGAGCATCTCTGCGAGCTCCCGTAGCTCGACCAGGTCAGATGGGAACTTTAGCCTAGATGGAACAAACACAAGAATGCTGTGTGCATGGAAATACAGTATAAAAGGCAAAAACAGAGTATGTACTATTCTAACAAGTTGTGAGCTTTTTTTTGGTTTGACTACCTTTATTTTTTCAAAATGATTAAAAAAATAAATTGGTATTGATTTTTACCATTGTCTGCTCACATGTGATGCTACTTCGCTACCTGAGTACCGTGAACAATAAATGATCTGATACGTTTTAAATCACCTTCATCATCTTATTTTCTGCTTTGTGGTAATTAAAAATAAATGGAAAAATACAGTGACAGACAGCACGTACATGGCAGTATATAAGTAATCTGGATTTTATATGAGAGCCTGAAATTAAACCCCATTTACTTCTACTGCATTGGTTCAGTGGTTGAACTACAGCACCCATAGGCAAAAATGTCAGCATGACTATGATGCAATTGTTTTTTTGAGTTGTATATATAGTATTTTTTAAATTTGATAAAAAAAAAAACACACACACACACACAAAGTGTAAGAGAAGTGTGTCTATCTGTGCGCATGTGTGCACCAAAGCGAATCAGAGGGTAACAGGATATATCTGATTGAAGGACAGAAATAGTGTTGCTGCCTGTAGACTTGCGCAGAGGGTAGGAAGACACTTCTCAAAGCTCACATGCACACACAATAAAATCCCCCCAGTTGAAACTCAAGATGCCGGCTTCCTCTGCCAGCTGCTCTGGCATTCAGTGTTCCTTGTTCCCACTGGTCAGTGGACGAATATTCTGTTCTGTCATTGGTCCACAAGTTGATGATGCATGAGGGTTCAGATACATGAAACTGCAGGAGTGTATGTACTGTATTCAAGCAGCTACAAGTGTCATCATGGGCACTTTTAAATTTTGCTAATACACAACCTTATGCAAAACACTCTGTATCTGCGCACACACACAACATTCATATATAGCTTTCCACTAGCTTGATATTAATATGAAGCCGGACTGTATTAGGCTGACTGTAATCTCCAGCATTAGAAGATGTGACTGGGGCTGATATATAACTATTAATTAATTTCTTGTTTCTTTCAGTGATAAATTTGGTTACAGGTTCTCACTTATTCTCATTATTCAGCCTGAACCTCTGATACAAGGAAGGATGGATCCACGCTTTCATGTTGATCACTCCAAATTCGGACCACAGCAGAAATTGAGATTTATCAGACCAGTTAACATTTTCTTCAGTGTTTTTCGAGTCACTTTTGGTGAGCTTATGTGAAGTCTATCCTCCGTTTCTTGTTCTTAGCTGAGAGCAGTGCCACCCGGTGTGGTCTTCTGCTGCTGTAGCCCATGTACTTTAAAGTTTGATGTTTTGTTCATTCAGAGATGCTATTCTGCATACCTTGGTTGTAATGAGTAGTTACTTGCTTACCTATCAGCTCAATGCAGTCTGTTCATTCTCGCCTGACCGCAACAGGACATTTTCATCTAGAGAGCTGTCACTGGATATTATCTCTTGTGAGGGTGGTCAGGTGGAAAAACCCCAGTGGATCGGCAGTTTTTGAAATACTTATATCAGCCCATCTGGCACCAGCAACCATACCAACCATGTCAAAGTCACTTAAACCACCTTTCTACCCCATTGTGATGCTCAGTTTGTTCAGATTAAAGTCATTTTTAATAAAAACAATAACTCAGAAATTCTAAGATTAAAGTTACAGACTCAGAAGAAAGCAACTAAGATTTTGTAAGGAATGGCATAACCTTCCTGTGCAAGCATCTGATCACATCTCCATCTTCCATGTATCGTACCTGCAGTGGATGACCCTGAAGTTAAAATGATACTTTACAACACAAAAAAGTAAGTGCGTCTGGACTTTCAAAATCCACTGCTGTATACTGGAGCTAAACAAAATGGGGAAAAAATTATGTACTGATGTTGATGGGGTGATAGTTTGTTTAGCTGCACATCCTCACTAATGTCTTTATGGAGCATTCTCTGTGTATGTAGAGTAGTGGAGTAGATATAACATTGCAGAGGCTGTGCGATATGACCAAAATCTCATATCCCGATATAAGAATTCTATCGTCCCGATAATGATATAAATCACAAAAATTTAACATTTTCTGTAAATTCTGTGAATCTCGTGCAGCTCGACTTGCGGGAAGTGTTTCCTGCTGCGCGTCATGTAGCTGGAGTCGAGTGTTTTAACAGAGGCATGAAACTATACATTTTTAGACATAAGTTGTAACGGCCACCGTTTTCTTTGTGAGTATTTATTACACGGCGTGCTGCGGGGAAAAGCCTGTTCTAACGTTTGAGTCTAAGGTTTATTTTTTAGCACCTGGCGGCTCTTTTTTACTTCTCATCAGACAACACTACTTCTCATCCGTAAATAAAAATAGAAATTTTTATTGAAAACGTCACCTCACCAGATCCACTCACGCTATGCTTTTACTTTATAAGTAACAAAATATGGGTAATATCATTTTACTGGGAGTGCACCCTTTCTCTCTCCAACACACACACATACACACTCAAGGATCCTACTCTTGGCTTCAGAGTGCATTGGTCTGCGTTATTCTATCATCTCTAGACAACCTCACACTTGACCGTCTGGCACATTACAACATATCAGTTTCATAACTCTCTCTCTCTCGCTCTCTCACACACACACACACACACACACACACACACACACACACACACACACACACACACACACACACACTGAGACACACACACTGAGACACACATATAGAAAATAAATCACTTCAAAACACTAATACACACACACATACACACTTAGAAGTGAGTTAATCGGTCCAGTATAGCTTGGGTCCAGTATGTACTTGAGGAGACATGATGTAAATATCAAGCAGATAATATTTTAGTGCAACAATAACAATAATAATAATAAATTATTAATGTGATACTTATTGTAGATGTGATACTTTAAAAACAAATATCCTTTATTTAAGGCATATATAATTTTAGACCTTCATATCTTTAGATGAGTTCACATCATGTTCCAACTAATTCAACGATGGGAAGGTTATATGTCACTACTGCTTTGGTTTCCAAGATGGGGGGAGGCCAGGGAATCCCCAAGGAATTTTAAGACAGACTTTAGGGGTGTCATAAAACAAATGTATCCAGGAATTATTTTATTTCACTTTCCTCCTGACTAAAAATGTCTCAGATAAAAGCGTGTAAGTAATAAAAAAAAAAGATTTCTCTGCACTAAAGCCACAACCCACAACCTTCTCTCAACCAAGATTTTCTGCTTATGAAGAGTATTAGCACCGTGCTTTGGTGAAAAATGCCTGCAGTCCAAATTCAGATTATAGGCAGATAGATTTTAAAGAATGGAGTACCATAAGTACCAGCTTTGTCAAAGACACCCAATAATACTGATAATAAGGAACAGGTTAATGTAATACTGCTATGATAATTGACTTACCTGCATATCCATCAGTAACACCAAGTGGCTCTAATAACTGAAAGTAATATTTTTGCCCAAACTTGAATTATGCATGTAAAGTATGTAAAGTTTCCTTACCTGTACTCCTGGACCTCCTCGTGCTCCCCCTGGGAGCCAGGCTGGAGCTGCTTGGGTCCCGGGGGAAGATGCGTGGACAGCAGGTAGAGGTAGACACTTGCCGCCCCGACAACTGCAGCCAGTCCCGTTAAGGAGCGCATGTTGCTCCCTACAGAAACTCCGTGATCACCGGATAAAACTCCGCTGACAACTCGGGCTGAATTTAAGCAAAGGGGAAAACCGCCGATGAGATAAAGTCGACGTGCTGCGGTTCAGTTGGACGGCAGCGAAAAAAGTGGGTGTCGCTTACCGAGAACCAGGCTACGGTGACGGCTGACATTCTGGCCGGTGTTCGGCACACGGATCACATGGCAGCCGGGCAAACTTTCTTTAGACTGATGGAAAAGAAGCTTTGTGCCCACAGTTTCTCCCCCAACACGTCTTATTTAAAATAACACCAAAAATTCATCCCAACAGGTCGTAATAATCAGGATGAGTTAATGGTCGGTATATATCTACAGTTGCACTTATGCGACCAGCCACCAGGGGGCGCTAAAGTCCACGATGAGTTCAGAGTAAGATGATACGATCTGATATTGTGCAATGGTAGTATTTATAGAGCAGGATCCTAACTGTGTATCATTCAGATTTAAACGCTAGGTTATAACAGTAATAATAATAATAATAGTTGTTATTCATACATATATAAATACAATAAAGACACTTAAAGCAGTCACACTGGCAACATTTTAAAGCATATATATATATATATATATATATATATATATATATATATATATATATATATATATATATATATATATATATATATAATATACCTTTTTTTCATCTTTACAATGCAAAAGTTTTGTTCTTGCAAGTCTCTGTTTAGTGGATTTATATTCTTCTGCAAGGTCCTATGCATTTTATATATTATAAAAGGTAGCAATACTGCAGGAAGGTTTGATCAACCTAATTAAGGTTAAAGTTCTTCATTTGTTTTCCATAGCATACATGTGAGTTCTCTGAGGTAAAGATCAAAAACAAAGTAACGTACCTTTTATTTTACTAATTATTTACCATATAAGAAAATGTATTCTTATAATAATCTAAATTAGAGCATTGTAAATTAGGAATTAAAGATATCAGATTATCCTTTTAAATCCAAGTTGAACTTTATTATTTTTCTGTATATAATATAACACAAAATATTTACATTAGCATTATTTGTATGATTGCCATGTTTGTTTATTCAGCATGCCTTGGGTGGGAGCCACATTTATAAGAAGCTTTTGAAAACCTCTCTTTTCTGTCATGGATCATCAGGTTTCCCTGCAATAAAAAAAACAGAAGATCATTAAGTCACAAACACTACTTCCACACCAAGTACAACCAACATATACTCTGAGAAAGGTTTAGTCTGTTATCCTGAACTCTACAACTTTCTGGTTTCATAGTTGTTCGAGGTCTAAGTAAATACATTTCTGGTAAGTTTATGTACAGCACACCTGTCAGTACTTTCAAAATTGTGCTGAGGTGCAACCCTGAGGTACTGCATGTACAGTTTTTTATGGCAACTTCATGGCCATAGTGGTAAAGACTTTAAACACAAACACACTTCTTTTCATATCTTAGTGAGGACATCTACTTGACTTTATGTTTTCCCTAGCCACTTACCATAACCATCACAAGTGAATGGCTAACTCTAACCCTTAGCCTAAACCTAACCATAGCCTAACTGTAACCCTGACACTAAACCACATTTTGAGCCTTAAACATGTCTCCAAACTCGTGGGGCTGGGCATTTTGTCCCCATAAGGGCTGTTGGTCCCCACAAGTATAGTAGCATTCCAATTTTTGGTCCTTACAAAGACATCTAAACATGGTACACACACACACACACACACACACACACACACACACACACACACACACACACACACACACACACAAATGTGAGCAAACACAAAACTATTCTTAGTCAACATACCTCCTGCGCAAGAAAAAAAAAAAAAAACATACCTCCTGCGTTTTCTGGTATAAATGGCTTCAAAGTTCCATCTCTCTCTAGCTCGTGTAGGGCTATGTAATCTGGAATGACTGTAAGATTGAAACCATCATAAACAAACTTAGTGTTTAGTAAGGGCTGTTTGAGTATTCTCTAAGTCATACACACAGGTCTTACCTTTAGAGTCCTCATTGGGATAAGCAGGCATCACTGTAAGTCCGACCACAAGAACAAGGATCAGGAGCACAATATGAGCTTTCATTTTCTACAGGAGAAATGAGGTTTAGTGTAGTCCTTTGGCTTCAATTCCACATTAAGGGGAGAAAAACAGATTTTTAATAATAGCTCATCTTACCTTTTTATTCACGAGCAGTAGCCTCTCAATGGGTCTTTAAAGTTATAACTGCTGTTTACAGTGTCTCAGACTGACTTATAAACCAGTCCAGCAGGACTTAAGCTAGGTGTGCACATGTCAGAAGCATCTTAAAAATCTACCCAGGTCAGTTTTGGGAAATAAAGTGTTCTAAAAATAAATCACATGTTCCCTGTATTCAAAAGCACAGAGCTTGGCGAACTGAACTAAACTGCTCACACTGATATGAGGTATTTGACTGGGTTAGCAATAAAGAGCACTCAAAGCAAACATACTGACGCTAAATAAAAACAATGATTGTGAAATAAAAGACTTGAAACTAAGCTTCAATTTAAATTTGCACGTATAAGCAAGGCAAATAGGAGTTGAAACTATTCATCTACAGTCACTCTGTTTTAATGTTACAAAAAGTCAAACCCTTTTTAAAGTAATCACGAAAACCTGTGTTTTTGTTACAATGAGATCCACCAAAAGGGCTCCGTATAAACGACTCCTTCTGTAATTCCTAGTATTCTATGTTGCAACTTGTAAACAGTAGATGAACAGATATATCATGACTGCATATTTTTCAGCAGTGTAACTATGTAGCTCTAAAAAAAAAAAGAAATAGAAAAAGTGTGCCATTTGCATGTTGTTTTTCATTTCCCCAGATGACTGCAATTTAGAAACAGAGTAACTTCATATTTATCAAAGATTTTGTTTTGTCAAAGAGCTTGTTTTTCTTAGAGTAAAATGAGACTCCCCTCCTCCGCAGTTCTGTAAAAAAGTCAATACAAACTCAGAAAATCTCCCTGTGACTCTTCAGCTAACCTCTCCAAATATCTTATTGTCAATACTATTATTATCACTTTTGTAACTGCTATTGTTTTTGCAGAATAACATACCAGACAAAAACAAAATGTAGAAGAGAATAGTATGAAGTTAGAAGATGTCAAGGTGTGTGGAGTGTAAGGCTGAGGATTCAAATGCAGAACACAAGAGGTCGACTTCAGCAAAAAGTGAGCCTTTAATATGGTTTATAAGAGAAAGTCTAAAATAGCAGAGAAAAGTCCAGAAAGTAAAGAAACAATAATCCAATAACCACAATGAGTGAGGCTAACAGTATGCTGAGCACAGGGAACAAACACGGGAAATGGAGTAGATGCTGTGAAAAAGTATAAAGGCTGATTAGGGAATGTCCAACAGCAGAGTAAGGACTGGCAAGGACAATCAGGCAGATGAGAGCAACACTACACAGGGCATGAGAGAAACAAATCTTCACTGTAAAATAGGAAAAAATACAATGGGTACTAACACTTAACATGTATGAAAGAACATGAAGACTAACACTTAACACAAAAAGATGTGACAGAGAGAGGAGCAGATAGGGAAATGCTCAGGGAACTTAAACATCTACCAAAAACACGGAAAATAATAACACAAAATCCACAGAATCACAACAGCCACACCGAGGAAAATGTCAGGTTAAAATAACCCATAATTAGCCAACTTTTAAAAATCTGTTTAGAAAAAAATGGATAAATCTAATCACAAGTTTGAATTTGCAAATGTCACACTGATGCAATATTTCAACATTGTAGAGCCTCTAATGTGGGCCTTGCTAGTGTTTGCTCAAAAAACAATTTATTTAGATTATGATTGGTTACACATGTAAACCATCAAAATTGTATTTACTTACAGAGAATGCACCTGCAAAGTAATGCAATCCTAGCTGAACAATTAAGTTAAAGACTGAGACACTTTAACTAAAAAAGAATTCACACAGTTCCTATTAACTGCATTAAATCAGACAAATTTAATGATCTTTCCATTTTACCTTTTGTTTAATCTTATAAAGGTGTGACACATTCCTCCTCTGATACAGAACGTTGTGTAGTTCAGTGTTTCCCAACCGTTCCACCTGATTAGTACTCTAAGCAATCGGCATGAGTAACGGGCAGGATAATTACCTTCTCTTCCTGCTCTAATTAAATGGTTTGCCAACTGCCAGTGAAACAAAGACAAAGAAGCAATTGCGTAATAGTCATGCTGTGAGACGCGTAATAGCAATAGATAAAAAAATTTTTTTTTTTTAAAAGTAGTCAATCTGACCTGGGTCCTGGAGAAAATTCTGACCCAGATGAAGGCCCTAGCATGAGTAGCGATCAGAAGAAAGCAAAAAAGGTATACTGGGGACAAACCAAGCCAATTCCGCTATACCTAATGCACGGGAAAAAAATATAATATGCTTTTTGTGACATTTTTGTTTGGTGGTGTGCTGTTTTCTAATGTAAAATAAGTGCCGTGGCTCCAAAAGGTCGGGAAACACTGCTGTAGTTAGATAAATGTTCTCACCATTCTGTGTAGACTATTTTGTTCTGCAGCGCCCCCTAGTGGATAAATGTAAAACTGGCTTATCATAATGTCTGATTTTTAAATATTCTTCCGAGACCCAGCATATTCATTCATGGTCATTTGTCATTTTGGTCTTTATAACTTTTGACTTATTGGAGCTACCCTACTAAGTCCTGATGTGCCTAATTGTGGAATTTCCTGGTCTTTCTGATGATATCTCATGTGTTTGGGTGGTCTCTTTCAGTTCCGAAGAGACAGGAAATCACAAAAAAGTTCAACAGGAAGATACTTTTTTCCTCGGTTCTCAGAAGAATATGGTCAAAATACATAATTGGTTTAAATGTGCCTGTCTGAATCTTTGCTAGCCTGGGTGATTCTATCACGTTTGTTATGTGGCTTATACATCTTCTCATAAAACCCATCATTTTTATTTCATATTATTTTTACAAATGATTTTACTCTATACTTTTTCTATAGTATATAGAAGTCAGAAAAATGAAAGAGAGGAAAATAAGTAAACATGAATAGTGCAGAAACTTTGAAATGGCAGACAAAAACGTTTTATTACAACATATGGTAATCCATCAGAGAAAATTACTCTTGACTGAATGCTTAAAATCTTAAAAGCAGTACTGAGATTCTAACGTAATGAAGTAAATGTTGTGAGTGGCTCGTTTCCAGGTGCTAATTTGAGCCAAAAGACAACCAGTGATTAACTAGAACCCTTAAGAACAGCTTGAAACAGTCAAGAAAATGGTATCCTTTAGTAAAATCTGTCATCACAAGGCATTTAACAGGGATTCAGTTACAATAGCATGCTTTTACCTACATCACAAAATCAGTACATCACCAGAGATTTAGCTCAAAGCAGCAGATTGGTTGCCTTGAGATAATTATGGCTACAATGTTCAAGCTAACAGTCTGGGGGCTAATAGGCACATCTTTAACTAAAACACTATGTCACACGTAAAGATAATTTTAAAAAAATTGTCAATTTCTCAAATTAAACTAACATTGAAAAAAAATGTTATTAAAGCTCAGCCTTTAGTGGCTTCCTGCTTCAATAACTGGTGAATGATGATGTTGTCTACAGGTCTTAGTGTCTCCAGGATAGCCCCAATTTTAACTCTAAACACTTCATTCAAACATTTTGTGTATTTGTGACACATATAGTAAATTATATAACATATGTACACAGACACCTGAGGTGATAGATCAGGTTGCCTGGTGACCATAATGCAGGTATATTCATATTTTGTGCACCAACAGTGGCTGTCTGGGTTTTTGTTCCGTTTTGGTTAAGTTAGAAAAGTTTGTGATTTGTTCTGCTTTTATCCAACCGGGCTGTTCAGAGATAACACCCACATTGTAAAAATCCCCCTCTGAACATGTCTATGTCATGGTAACTGTACCATGTTTGTTGTACTTTAAAGAATTTCCCAACTTATTATGTTTCAAACTCAAACACAAAATAAATAATGAACAATTTAGATTTCTTTGGAAACTAATTGCCCTGATGTTTCCCCACATCTCATTAACAGAATGGAGTGTGTAATGATTGCATGGTCCATTTGAAAGAATGGCTGCAGATATATATTAAAATAACAACATTATCTCTCCGTTATTAACTTATTTACCGTTTTAATGCTGACTAATTATTAATTGGCAAAATTGTTCACTACAGATGCTTCCGACTGGCTTTACTTCCCCTTTGCTCAACTCAATTTATGTACAGCTGATGCATTTTAGCTCATATCTATTGCTTTGTTTCTGATTAGGAAATAATGCATAAATGGTGAAACATCGAAAACATTTGTATCTGGATTTACTTTGTTTACACTTTAAGCAGTTTGCTCAGCAACAGTCAGCTCTGATGCATATTAGTGTAAATGACCACCAATACACAGCATTACCAGATCACCCAAACCACCTGCTAATGGGATGCATTTGACCACATATCTGCTGTTGTATAAACTAATTTCCCCTGATGCATCTACAGCAAAATAACAAGGAAATACTGTATCAAGGACACAATGATAATTTTCTTTTGTCTTGTCTTGAACCATTTTGCAATTCTAACACTTGGAACAGTCCATACATGTTTATCACCTTAAACATTTTTAAATAATGCCTGTAAAAGAAGTCTGGTGCCTGTCAGGCAGAATGATGTAATAACCTTTCAAGGGGACCCTTTGATTTACAAGTACCAGCAGAAACTTTGCAGCTGACAGTTACATGTTTAAATGTTGAGATACTGTAGCGGAAACATTTTTTTAGAATCAAATGCGAAAGGCTTTGCATATTACAAAAAATCTTACTGGGTCACTCTGTCTCAAATCATCGTTGTCCTTCAGCTCATCCATCTTTGACTTTCCTAAAAATATTCATGGTTTGCATATATGCCATGATTGCTATGACATTTTGCTTTCATGCTATGACATTTTGCCCCCAAAACCATCTCACGTTGTCAAAGACCACTATTGACAAAGTAATTTAAATGTTCAAAATTTAATGTAAAATGAAACACACAGAATGCTTTTTGACCTAAAAATGCTATTTTCACTAAACTTCCATGCTGTTTTAAATTTTTCATTGTGTTTAGGATACGTGCCTGAATATTACACTAATGTGTAAATTAATGTTGTTGTTTTTAAAATCTAGAAAGGTATTTAATATCTTAAGGTAAAATTTCACAACAATTATCATACAGAATATATCCAAACTTTGAACATTTCGTCGAAAACAAAGGTGGCTGAAAAGAGAAGTTACTAGAAATTTAATGAGTTAAGATGGAATGACCCAAAAAGTTTCCACATCAGTTTATTTTGTTCATTAGTAATTAGTTTAGTGGCTATCGCAAGCCATGTGTTGCTCACCTGTGTGCAATACAGAGAACATTTGTAACGGTTTAAGCCAAGTGAATTATTTTATGAGAGCAGAACAAGAACAACAACGCAGAAGCATCCCTTATGAGTGAATAATGTAATAAAGTCTACAGTTTACTGTGTTTCTTCTCCGTTGCATCAACCCAACCTCGACAAGAGGAGAGCTCCAAGCTACATTTTGCTGCTGGGATCCAGTTACAGCATTGACATTAAAACCAGAGCCCTTGATTGGAAGAATTATGACAACTTATACAGCTGGACAAGTTGAACTCCTCTCTGGTGATGACAGATTCAAATGACATGCTAGCAATGTTTTCTATAGCATCATCATGGTGCTAAAAGGTAATACAAATATACCTGGAAAAATGGCATGTTGATAATTCCTTGTCCAGGTAGTTCCCCTGTTATACACAGCCATTTCATCACAAACTCCTTCTAATCAAACTACCACAACCAACAAACTAACACTGGAGGTTGCCATAAACCACGCTACTGTCTGCACACACTATAGAGATTGTAAATCAGCAGTGGTGTGCTGGTAGTTGACATGTTCTATATAACATCAGAGCTAAGTACAGTTTTTTCCCAAAACATTTCTAAATACGAAGATATGTGACATCACAGCAAAATAAACTCAGGGATGGTACTGAGTGTGCTTGTGTATACCTTAAACTAGACTACTAAAACCCACATCTATACTGTTCATACTCTTTCTTGTAAAGACAAACTCAATTTCCTGTTGTCTATGACATGATGGATAAATGTAAATGCATTTGTTTGGAAGCGATTCAGACTAAACTCCACACAAGACACACAACTCTTGTATCAGTCCTACTTCAAGGAGACGATAACAGTCAACACATGGCAAAACTAAACTAAACAACATAGAGGAGAGCCATTGAGAGAAGTTGCCATTCCAGGAACTTTGCAGTATAATGCAGTTCTTGAGTTTTATTTTGTCCATAGTCAAACAACAGTAAAATGGTTGAAAGCTGGAGTTTTGACTGCACTGCAGTCAAGCTTCAGCCTCTTCAGGTCTTTGCAACCGTGTGGAAGAAATGCACATCTTTTGGACCATCGTTTGGTGTCACAGCTGCTAATGAAAGCTATTTTCCACACATCCCAAGTGTTTGTTTAATTCACCAAGCCCACAGGTGAGAGAAACAAATTAACTGTCCTATGAGATCTGGTTCGCAGGGAGTTGCTGGGAGTTGCCATCATCCCCCCTCTCTGATTGGTGTTTATAAAGGTCACATGGCATGAGAGGGAGGGGCTGTCCCTGCTCTGGCAGCATTGACTCATAAGGTGGTGCTGCCTCCAGTGGGAAGGAGATGGATGCAAGATGTTGATGCTCCTGCTCTTGCAGTCCCAGTGGGTAGTGGGAGGGAGAAAACCAGGCAGCACTGGCTGAGGTCTCTCCGCAGTGTGGGGAAGGATCTGTAAGGGAGTAGCAAGGCCGTTCATCCTGCTCTGCTCCCCCCTGACAGGGGTCCACCAATGAGTAAGGAGGTGGGTCATCTGTAGGGATGTAGATCTGAGTCGAACCTGGACCGACACACTCATCATAGCTACAGGCAAAAGGACAAAAATGAAAAAGTTAGATAAATTACAGAACATTGATTTTATATCATAACATCAGTTACTAAGTTATGTTCTTCTTTGCCATTTGTGCATGTGGGTGTCTGGAGGTGGTTTTCTTTTCTCTTTATTATTTTTTTAGCTTACTCCAAGTGCAGGCACATAAAATGTATCCTTCCCAACACAGGAAAAATGATAGCAACTGCAAAATAACTCATACTTAAAGGGAGTAATCTGCTCAAACTCTTAATGGGCATTTTGTAAAGAAACATGTCTTTAGCAAATTTACAGTTGTGCTGACAAATGGTTCATGTCAGGTAGTGCGCTTGCTGAACTCTCCCAATGCTTATCTTTTTAATAAGCCGGCTTTTAATCTGCTATTTCATGATAGCTTGATGCCATTGCCTTATTTTCTATGTTCAAATACATCCATCCATAATAGAAATTCACAGGAGAATACCATAGGAGACAAGATGGACCCCTCCCACCATCAGACATGAGCTGTTGCACTGAGACATTCAGTTTCAAATATAAAGACAGTTTTAACTATGCACAATCAAGCAATATCTACAATGTGCTCTATATAAAACCATCTAAAACATACATTTGGAAGATAAATAGGCAAGACACAAAAAAATATAAACCTGCAGAATTCAGCTGTAGTCTAGAAAAGGTTTATGTATCTTTAATGCAAATTTTAAATACAGTTGTTCAGTGTTCTGGTAGGGAAAACCAAAGATGCACACTGTTGGCACTCAGGACTGAGCTGTTAATGAAGCCATAATATTGTTTTGCTTGACTAGTGACTCTATACATGCATAGCTGCAGTTATTAAGTCTTAATGAAAAGTGAGATTAAAGTTCCATGGCTTTTGTCAAAATATTCACTTAAGGTTTATAAGTGGGCTTAATCCATGTAAAGAAAACTGGAAATTCAACCTTAAAATTATGAACGATTTCTGCAGGTTAGATGGATTATAACTGAATAAAAGACAAACAAAATACAAGCCAATGTAAAACGTTTCTTGTTTGACAGCAACTGCGTCATGTTGATGCTGGAAAGATGCAAAGCATGGGCACAATGACGTGACTGGTTCAGCTGCTGTTGTTCTGATCATTGCTCTGCCACTGCAAACCATGAGGAGCCCTAGAATTTTTATTTTATAAAATAGCCCTGTGGAAGTAATGGTAGATGAGAATGGGCCGTAGGAAGAGGTAAATCAGCGTAACTTAATCAGCACAGTGGTTAACAACATCAATACACAGCAGTGCCACACATGTGTGTATGAGTTTCTTTCTTTCTTTTTCAATTTCATTTTAGTTCAATTCAATTTTATTTATACAATACCAAATCACAACAGCAGTTGCCTCAAGGCGCTTCATATTCTACAATAATAGAAAGAAAACGGAGAAAACCCCAACAATCACATGACCTCCTATAAGTAAGCGCTTAAGCGATAGTTTCTTTCACGTTAAATTTGTGTCTTTCTGTGTATAGAAAAAGTGAGTGAGAGCTACTTCCGCCATGATGTGAAGATAACAGCTAATGTTCACTCCAGTTGAACATTAGCTGACGTCATTAGCTGTTTCCGGGTCAAAACTCTTCAGGTCTCAAAGTCAAACAAACACTGCGGCATCACTAAGAGTTAGAAAACTTTTCAAATAATGTAAATATGTAAGAAAATTGTGTATGTTTCTGTTCCGTGTCCTGTGTACTGTTTGTTTGTATATTTGTCTTTTTGGCTGCTGTTACAACCAAATTTCCCCTTGTGGGACAATTAAAGGATTATTCTATTCTATTCTATTCTATTCTATTCTATTCTATTCTAAATTCTTTCATCTTTAATGACATGATCAGTGTTGCTGCTTTACCAGGTGTAACAATTAAGTTTGACATCCAGGCATCCATAAAAACAGGATTTATTAAGTTTAACAGAATTTGAAGTTAGCAGGGAGTTAGCTTGCTAGTTTCCATCTAAGGTCTATATACCATGCTCTGACTGAGAGATTTCTGAAAAATTAAAACGTACAGCTCTGCTATCTCTTCCGACATAAATGAAGATAGAAAACTAAACAGTGATGTTTGTAGGGTTACTGAAGTTGGGCTTGCTGGTATATAATGATGTGCTACATGGTGGCTAGCTACATGGCTATGGTTAGCATAATATAAACACATGAAGCTGGAAGATGAACACAATCACTTTTTTCCACTTGATAAAAGTTAACATGAGGAGAAATATAATACAAAAAACATAATATAGAAAAATAAAGTTTTCTGCGATGGCTTTAGTTATAATTATTTATTATTAAATATTGTTTATCATTTATCATTTATCATTTATCGTCTTTCTCTTCTCTTTCTCACACCCCCATATAACTCAGGGTTTCAATAAATATATTCATGTGGATTATTTTCACTTGCCTCATGCTAAGAAATCTGACTGTAAACATCAGTGGCATGACAGCACGTTGAGGTGAAAATTGAAGACAGAGGGAAAGTGAGCGCTAGGCACGATGAGGTGTTGTAACACACTCTAAATCCCTGTGTCTCTTGTCTCTGAGGAGCTATATGCTGCTCTGTTCCCACTGTGTCTGTTTCTGCAAACACCTCACACTAGATAATGAATGAGGTGTTTTACACCTTTGTGTGTTCACTAGCATGTGTGTTAGCAGGGTGTGGCAGAATAAATAATAATTCGCCCCCTCTGGGAGACTTGCTGGGAGCTGCACAACTGCTTTTCTGTTTGTTGTTTTGTTTGTTTTTATCTGCTGCTTGTTTCTATTTAAAGTCCAGACATATCATGTAAATGAAATTCAATATCAAGGTATTAATTTATTAATAACTTAAGGATGCTGTTGCTTGGTGGCAAACAAACACATTGACACAATCCTCATGCTACAGTTTGGGAAATCCATGTTTCAACGTTTTTCCTGCATAGGCTGGCTGCTTCTGTCAATTAAGGCTAGGTTTATCTACTAGTTATTTTGCTATTTTATGCAGCTGTATGGAGGTTTGCTTTACAACAAAGCAACCCCCCCAAACTTTCACATGCAACCAATAAGTGAAGCCTGTCAAAAGCAATGGATGAAGTAGTTTGCCACTGATACAAGTGTGAAGAATGTTGCTTTTTCATTTTTCCTATTAACAGTCATGGTTTATTTAAACCCAGATATTTCCCAGACTTCTAACCTTGACCTAAAAGATTTTGTCTTAACATTTGTCACAGTAGAAAAAGAAGTCAAATGCACACGCATGTCAGCAGAAAGGGAGGACCTCTGGCATGTATTCATGCAATGATTATGACGCTCTACAGAGCTGAACACCACACAGCTCTTGCTTACAGCATATGGTCTCTGTGTGTCAGTGCAAGTGTGTGTATTTGTGTGTGTAAAGCCAGCATGTTTCTGCTCTTTACCACTGTGAGAGGTTCTTGCCTGTGGAGTTAAACTGTAGATGGTGCTGCTACTGTGTGTGAATCATACCCAAAACTGATTTGATTTTTACAGCATAAAGCAGAAACAATATGAAACCTCTATATGACATTCAACAAATCAGTTTTCATCATATCAAATTACTCTTAGTGCCAGAAAACAATAATCAGGTGTCTACTTTCATTTTCCTGCTTTTCATCTCTTTACATTACCAGTTTGTGCACAGTGGGAAGATTAGTTTCCTCCTATGAGATGACAAGTGACACTGTGCAGAAATTGCTTTACAGCTTAATAACATGAAAAAACGCTTCCTGTATTTGTCAAACACTTGCAGTTAGTGTCACGCAGCCTGACACAGCAACGGGCAAATTATTGCAAATGCCTCAGCTGCTCCTAAACATGTCATTATTGAATGTTACGTGAAAAGTCACAGATGCAGGCAACTGTTGCTCCATCGTGGTTTACTGCTGTACAACTGGTAAAACACAGGTAACATCTCTGACTGCCTGCCTTTGCAACATGTAATTTACAGTTAATTACATATTATATATCAACAAAGAAGCAAATGTGATTCTAAATTCTCTATAATTCCAAGCTTAAAATACAAATGGATAAACTGTAGTTTTCCATCCATAGGTCATAGTATCCATAAACTGCTGACCAGAAACTAAGATGTTTCCACTGTTGTAGGCAGAACTCTGGATCAGAATCGGCAATCAGACCAGCAGCATATGCTGTGACACTCGAGACCAGACATAATAATGGGCAAACCTCAGCCTAAATTTGAGCAACATGACATAAATATTCCTTTTCACATGCTCACCATAACAGAATTGAAAAAATTATATTAATAGATCAGTGTCTGGACACATGTAAGTGGCAAACACAAAACAAATCAAAAGGAAACAAAGCTGTGACGTTAATGCTTATTTAAATCTTCTCAATACACGATGAGAATGTCACACGTGCCTTCCTACACTATGTGCTCACCAATGCTATTATGCAAATCAAATCAGAAAGAAAGGAATCTGTGTCCATGCGTGTGTGTGTGTGCTTGCTGAGCTTCTCCCTGAGAGGAAGCAGAAGCTTTCAGTCTCCACAGGTGAGGCGCTGATCCGCAAGCGTGACTTTTTTTCTCTACCAGACTTTGTGTGTGTACGTGTGTGTCGGAAGTGTAGCGTTCACAGTCGCAGCAGGTGAGCTGTTGATCTGAGTTCTCTGAGTTTTCCTCAACCATCTGTGGCCTACACACGCAAAAATATGCACGCCCACACACGCTCTGATCATATGACTGCAACTACCTGCTTCTTCACAGGGTACCAAACAATAATTTGCCAGCACTATGGTTACAAAAAAAAGTGTGATTCGAATGTATGGATGTGAGTGTATGTGAGTTTATGCATATGCGTTGGTTGGCTGCTGTCCTGTAGTCCAAGCCAAAAAGTACGTCTCACACGCAGGCGGTCCAGAACATTCTGGTTTCCTGCCAGAGTACTGACGTAGCGCTCTAGCTCCCCTTCCTTTTCCCTGCTCTCCTCTTTGCTTTCTTTCCTTATTCTTGATAGAAAGCTGAGGAGTTCTTCACAGTTATTCTCACATTTCCGCTGTTCAAACTGAAATTCTCTAACTGCGTATGGGCACAATTTGTCGCCCACATTAGGCTCAAGCATCATTTAACACCACCAAACCCTGCTGCTACCAGGTGCATCCCTTCACATATGAGGTTTGACCAAAAACAATAGCAAACTTTACAATTGAAGTCCATATGGGGCATTTTAAACACTGCACAGAGAATAAACTAAAAGGAAAAAAAAACAAAAAACCAATAACTTAAAAATAACAAGGTCATGTCTTAATTTCTTTTTTATTTCTATTGTCATATGTAACAAAAAAAATGCATTTTTGCAAACAGTGTTTGTCAGGGAGACAAAAGGTTAACTCACTTAAAACAATGTGGTTTGTAGTTGTAATACTCTGATAAATATCAGTGGTATTTATTTTGTTTTCATGAGAATAAGTTAAAGAGAAAATAATTGTTCATGGTGAGGTTAAGAGTGGTATAGATATGTGATATAAATGTTTGTATTAAAATGCATAAATAGTGTGTGAAAAAATCAGTTACGTTAAAAAACCATAATTTCATGGAATGTGAATGTCTGTTAAAAGAGAAGAAGTGTAACTTGTTTTGTATGCTACGTCACGAGAGGTCATGACTTGCAGATGACTTCCGGGGGAAAGAGACTTGGGAGGAAGAGAGGAGAAAAAGAAGGATTACTAAAATGGCATAGACGAAGCATGGACTTCGGGACTGCTTATGTCACCAAAGTTGTTCGGCAACAACATATCACCCGTCTGCGGACTTCCCGGTAATCATTCGGAGCGTTTGAGCCGGGCTTCCCGTATCTTTTGGTGCTTGGCTAAGCACGAGGCACGTTTGGCTACGTTGGCTAGCTGGAGCTAGGCTAACGCCACGGTCCTGGCTAACGGAGATTCCGCCGGAGCGGAGAGACGGAGTTGGAGAGTTGTCTCGGGAGAGAGTCGCTAACCGTGGATGATTCGCTGCTATCTAAGGAACCGGAGATTCGTTGCTCGCTGCCGCGAGTGGAGACGGTTGCTACCACAACGAGCGAGTTATTCATCGGAGGAGGTGGAGACATCACGGATACTCGGAGGTATTGTTGTTATTATTAAGAGCTCCAACTAAAGCGCGCCAACAACAAAAATAAACTAAGAGTGCACTCTGGGAAAAGAATAACATTGGACAGGTTAAGGGAAAAAAATACTGAAATCTATCCCCCGGGGGTTTATTGTATGTTTTGTATATGTGTTTTTTTTCATGAAGAAAAAAGGGTTGGATGTGAATTTCCTGCAATTGTTTAATACATTTTCTAACCCTGAGATCCTGTGTTGGGTTTATTGCATGGTGTCTTATCATTTGAGTATTCACATGTATTAGCCTTAATCGGTTAAGTGTATTTCCTTAGCCTCCGCTTGTCTGTGTAGACACGAGAATCATATGAACCCTAGACTGATATTTATTTTTCGAGATGTATCTTTTATCACAGAATGTTTAAGTAGAGTCAAGACTGCACCCGAGGGCATAAGGGGGGAGTCTTGTCACACGAGCCGGTGGTAAAAGTGTTACATAGTGTTTTGATTTTTAAGTTCATATATGTAGATCAGTTCCAAAGAGCCCAAAAACAATCATAATCCAGGAAGCACTACATTTCTTATTTACCTTCTATGTGAACTGAGGAGATGAAGATGGGAATCCTTGATTATGTCACATGCAGCAGTTCTGTGATGCTCAATACATTGCACATGACAATTACTTTGTAACTACATAAGAAAAGAGCAAAAAGCTGGATTTCTTTCCGCAATGTGGTGCCACTGTGTCTAATTATTACTATTATTATTAAATTTCAGTGAGTCATTTCAGTAAATTATCTCTCTGATATCCTCGTTATCCCTGTTGTCTGACAATAATTGTGGAAGTGATAAGATGTAATGTCATCTCAATCACGTACTACAGATGGATGATACTCCCCGGATAATCATGAAATAGAGTGTACACTTGGTGCCAGCAGAAAGGGAGAACTGTAAGCAATATCCTCTGATAAACCATAAAATAAAATGATATGTTCAGTCGTATGACAATTATTCCCTCTGAGTTATAGACTACAGATCATCCACCCTTGAACAGAGTAAAATGTTTGAACGGTTCTAAAGAACTGTGATGAGAATGAAGCACACACATATGCACTGCAGGGGAGGGATTTATGTGAATTATTAAAGTTGCCAATTAGACCAGCTGACATTTAGATCAAAAACACCATGACACCAGCTTTTAGCAAGTCCATTCTCTCTCTCTCTCTCTCTCTCTCTGTCTCTCTCTCTCTCTCTCTCTCCCTCTTTCTCACACACATGCACATATTCACAGCCAACCTTGCAATGGGCACCAAAGTTAGCACTGCTCTCTAATAAATGAATTACCACAGAAAAAGGTCAAACCAAGTGGCCAAAGAACAGTGCATGATAGTGTATGAATGGTCACTTATATTTCATACTTGACATTTCACATATATGTCAAAGGAAAGGCTCTTCTTTCTTATTTTGCCAATAGAATGTAGTGTGTAGCTGAGGAAAGGCAAAAAATTCCATTTGACTTGTTTTTTCTTAATATTTTATTTTCAACTTTTGCCAGAAAAAAGGAATTTTCCAAAACCAGAGACCTTCCTGCGCCGTTAAATCTAAGTAATTATCAAATGGTATGTGTAAAAAAACCAAAGCGTCCTTCTGTTTCCAATTTTAACAGGTGTCTAGCAGTATTTTAGTTTCATATTTAGTATACAGACATCACTATGGTACATTTTCATTTACATTTTGTTGTAATAAAGCAATAGATGTATAGTAGATTAAACTTTAACTCTTTTTTTTTTTTTTTTTTTTTTTTTTTTGGCCTGTCCCGTTTGGCTCTTTTGCCATCAGAATTGTTGTCTAAAGGCAAAGAAAGATGCCCAACGGATTTACTTTACCAAACTGACCATCCCAGCCTTGCCGTAATGGTCCATTTGATTCACCTTTTATTGTTTATTTTATTTTCACTTACTGAATACGGGACAGACTTGACTGGGGGAAAGAAGGGGAGAAAGAAAGAGGGAAAGAGAAACAGCTGAGAAGAGGGACGGGGGAGAAGGGCAAAAGACAAAAACCAACAGAACGGGCAGAGAAAAAAAATGCATATATCGATCACCTGGATCACCTGCTGAGAAAGAAAAAAGAAAGCAAGCAGAAGAGAACAAGAGTAATAGAATAAACAACATCACAATGATATATGGGAATATGACAGTAAATACTAAATGTTAAACATTATTGTGCAGCACATAAGATCAACAGAACACAGTGTGCTTTGAGGTAGGAGCCAAAAAGGGTGTAGTTTGTGGGTGTGATCACCCGTGTGTACACCTGTGAGCATGGACGCGCTTGTTTTTTGTTTTTTAAAAGGTTCCTTCATGTAATAATCTGCTAGAGGGTGTGGGGGGGCCACAGCCCCGTCCTCCAGGGCGTGAAGCAGGTGTGGAGGAGATCAAAACTCCAGACATCCAGAGGCCCCCAGAACACAAGAGACCAAGGAAGACCAACAGAGGGGCAGCTGCGCCACTGTCCCGGAAAGAGCTGAGGAGAGTCCCAGATGAGGGCTCACTCAGCAGCCGCGGAGCAGAAGCCAGGGGGAGTTGCAGTGACGCGCCCGTGAGCTCCGCCGGCAGCCAGCTGCGCCTGAGTGACCGAGCCCCAGGCCGAGAGGCCGGGGGCACCCCACCTCCGAAGTGGCCCGAGCGAGCCCCAGGCTCCAGGCCCCGATAAGCGGCCGCCAAGGAGTGAGCCGGTGTGTACCTGGACGCCCATCCCCGGACACAAAGAACCACCAACGCACCGATGTCTGAGGGGGTCCGCCACTGGCAGGGGAAGTGGTGGTAGGGGGAGATAGGCCTCCAAACCTTGGAGGGCCTGAGATGTCCCCAGAGAGGTGGCGCCTGACACCCAACCTGACATATAGACACAGACATACAGGCACACACAGATACAAACATCCATTCCCACCCTCATGCTCTCATATGCACTTACTCCACACTCAACCAACGTGGAGACAGACATAAAGAGACGTTGTACACACGATCACACTCCCCAAGCGTACTCTACAAACCGGGTCTAGGTGCCCCCGCCCCTGGAGGGGGGAACTGCACCCAGACCCAGGTGGTGTTTCCCTTTTCCCTGCGGTGGGGGGAGGCAGACCGCCCCGACTCCGCAGCAGCAGGAAGGCTCCACACTCCAGACCGCAGTCGGACGGCCAACTCCTCCTCCTAGTCCTAGCCCCCCTGCTCCAGCAGGTCGCAGAGAACGGGGGTGAGAGAAGACTCCAAACCTCCCTCCACCCGCTCATTGTAATGTTGATGCATGTGTGTTCTAAGGTGCATTTAAAACCCAGGAGGGCTTGGAGCTACCTGCCAGAGAGCAGCAGGTAAGCGCATGGTCCCTCCTGCTAGCCCTCAATGTCTACGTGTATTTAAAATTGAGAGGTGGGCAACGATGCCAGGGGTGGGGTGTACACCCTGATGGTACTTTGGACTCCGTGTATCGTGCCCACCCCCAAGATCCTATATGTATGTGTAATGAGAGTGTGAGTAATGTGAATGTCTAAGTTGTGGGATAAAATTGAGGCAGAGGCAGCCAGAAGGGGACAGAGGGGGGGGGTAGCCTCCTCTGCACCCTGGTGACATACCCCCACTCCAAGGCCCTGCATGTGTGGGTGGTTGTGGTGGAGCGGGAAGAGGGAGGCAGCTGGAGATGGGGAGGGAAGGAAGGGAGGGGCAAGTGACCCCTCCCTGGGGCCAGCTCCCCCGCTGACCCCAGTAGGCACCCCCATACTCCGCGACCCGCCAGGGAAAGGGGGCCCAGGCCCATCCAGACCGGGCCCAGTGCAGCAGCGCCGCCCGGCCCCACAGAGCCCAGGACAGTCCACCCAACCCCACCACAGAGAAAACTGCACCCACCCCACCATCCACTCATCTTCCAGACTACATAAGACAATAAACACCCAGGCTGAGATCTTCCTCCACCTCTCCTGTATCTCCCCCTCCTGCAGAGGGAGCTCCTGAGGAGAGGAAAGCTCCTGCAAGATGTGACAATCTCCCCCACCAGTTGAAGAGCCCCCCAGGTGGCTCGACGCACCGGCGGCACCCTGCTCCAGGGCTGGGCCCCCATGCACCCACCCGCCCACAACCCCGGCAACACACCAACCAGGACCCAAGCCCCCGAGGCCCGGTCCGGGTCCCAGCCCAGAGACGGAGCGCCCCCAGAACCTCACGCCCATCCCGGACCCACCCAGGGGCAGCCAGGCTACCAGGTCAGTAACCCACGTCCGTCAGCACAGACCCTCCCCTAGCCCCGCTGCACGCAGCCGCGAGGAAACAGTCACCTGAGAGCCAACAGAGCCCCTAACCGGACATGACCGCTACCCCGGGTTGAGCCCCCCAAGGAAGATGCCTCCGGGGAAACTTTAACTCTGAAAAGAGGGTTTTTTATTTGAATACTGACATCTGTTACACAGGCTTTTTAAATTCAAAAAGCACTTACCGTGGTGGGGAGTCAGGATACACACTGTTTATCTGAGACTCTCTGTATGAGTCAAAGTCTAAACCAGGAGGAAAGTCTTCCAAGCAGCTAGACCTCAGTTCACCTGCTGAACCTCCATAAGAAAAACTGTCTTGTCCTGTGGAGACACAAAAATCAACTTCATGCTGTGCTAGAATCAGACTTTTGTCATCTGGGGACATTCAGTTACTTCAGCGTGATGAACTAAGGTTTATTTGAACCTATTATGTGGTGCTCTTCTACATGGCATCTCATCTCATACTCCAGCTGTGCTTTACAGATCAGCACCGCACCACTGTATTTAGAGCCAACTTTTGCATATTTCAGTCTGGTATCATGTCCTGATCCTCACCGTAATTAACCCCAAACCTAACCAACCAATTTACGTCAATTTAAGCTCGTAGCATGACACTCAAAAAGATTTAAATGTATAGTCATACCTGAAGTCGTGGACATTGTATCAAGTTGCGTATTAACTTAATGTCTTACGATGCTGTATTTACATTCCAATGGGAGTCTGAAAAGCTACCAAAAAGGAAGTTCTAGAATATGTCAAGGTGTGTCACAGACTGACCATAGCTTGCTCGAAGGTGAGGGTTTCGGAGTCGACTGTCTTTGCGCAAGCTGCCGACGATGATGGTGATGCATGAGAGGAAGAGGACTAGACCTATAACGATCCCCGCCACCACCAGCGGAGACACCAGGAGAGATGCCTCCCCTCCTGACTCCCTCTCACTCCGGCAGTCTGGGTACTCCCCATGGCTCTGGTTGGAGCTCACTGTAGGGAAACAGAGAGAGATGGAGATCAGGGTGGAGTGTGTATTTGTGTGATTCAGTGTGTTTAACTACTTTAAAAAATAACTGAGGTTTGAGGGAGTGCACCCTTAAAGTTAAATATTAAACTGTTTGCAAAAAGCCAACAAAAAAAATGAAAAAATGAAAAACAAAACAATAAAACTTGATAGTCAACACTAAAGAAAATGTAAAAAGCAAATTTCCAAGAATTATGAAATGTGGGCTTAATAGTTTTCCATTTCTGTTTTATTAATAAATACTCATAGACATGCAGCAAATGGTACAATTTCCCCACATCTACAAAGACAGTCTTCTAGTGCTATCTGTCCATCTGTACATTAAACATGTATCCAACTTGGTGTTGTGAAGCTGGAGTTGTGAAGCCAGTGTAACCCAATGACACATTTCTCAAAATCAGTCATCACAAGCTGCACTGCTGAAGCACTTTCAGCTGTCATCTCTTGCACTATCCGCCTCCTGAACCGTCAGAAATAGCATCCATCTATTTTGTGAATCAGTGAATCAGTTCAGGGTCAAAGGAACTGGAGCTAATCCCAAATGTCGTGGGGTGAAAAGCAGGGTACACCTTAAACGTGTCACTAGAACATTACAAGGCTAACACTGAAAAAGACATCTACGTATTTATGGCACAGAATCGCCAAGAATCACCAATTAATCCAACATTCATGTCTTTCCATTGTGGGTAGAATCCATAGTTTCCAGATGAAACCATTGTCCTGTACCTATAGGTGTAATGAGCTGCAGCACAGCTGGATGTTACAGTCATGTCAAACATCCCATGGCTTGTAGAACCACCTTAAGCAGCAATCATTTTCCCTATGACTTTATCAGTTTCTCACGTCGCTGTGGAAGAATTTTGACCCACTCTCTTTTACAGTGATGCACTGGTTTATTGAAGTTTTTGACATTCGTTTGTACACAGCTCTCTTAATGTCCTACCAGACCATTTCAATCATATTGAGGTCTGAACTTTAACTGGACCATTACAACACCTTCTTTTTCAGCCATTTCGTTGTAGATTTGCTGCTTTGCTTGGAGTCATTGTCCTGTTGCCTGATCCAATTTTAGCCAAGCTTTATCTGTCTGACAAATTGCCTCACATTTGACTCCAGAATACTTTGGTATAAAGAGAAGTTCATGGTTGACTCAATGCCCAGGTCCAGCGGCTGAAAAATCAAGGTTTTTACTAAAGTGATGCTGTGCATTACTTTTCGCAAAAGGTCGGCATTAAGTTCTGTGAAACCTCTCTTTGTCACATGACTGTGGGGGCATTTGTTTCTCAGTAACATGTGAGTGCTTTAAATTAGTATAGTCATGTCCTTCCTGCGAAAAGCCCTGATATTACATTATGGAGCATTATCATACATCATCAGCTGTGCATTTGTCTGTCTCTTGTGGTAGGCAAAGCATGCTTTACCTACTACATATATGGAAGGCAGAAGCATTTGTAGTTATTCTCCACCACCAGATGACACCATAAGTTAACATACAGTGTTGTTTTCTGAAATTTTGTTCCTCTACATATTTGGATTTACTTGTCCATAAATAAATGAAAAATTGGTCAAAGTTAAGTTTTCTACCCATCATCCATCTGTTGATCAGATATCTGGTTTTATGACCACAACAGTATGCCAGGGGGTCATGTTATGCAACTGTTGTCTTGCCCTGTACACATAGTACTGCCTCCTCATTCTTTCTCCTTCCCTTCGTCTTCCCCCCTCTTTTCCAGCTCTCTCTCCCCGAGGACTTATTCCATTTCAGTGTGTGACAGATAATTAGACCTAGAGTCTAGGCACACAGTCCCTCTCTCTCTCAGTCATCATCATCATTAGATTACAGACCGATCCTGTTCCTCTCCATTTCTGTTTAATGTCTCATCTGTCTGTTTGTTCTGCTTCTCCAGCATCAGCCTGTTTCTCTGTCTGCCTTCTTATCTGTCTTCCTGCCAATCACTTGGAATCAGTCTGTCTACATTCACAATGCAGGTGAAAGAGAAGACTTCTTTATTCTTTTCCTTTATTTTTCTGTTGCAGTTGTTTTGTTCACTCTGCACCAAAAGTGTTCCGATATTGTCAAGCTATTTATTTTGTTGTGGATAATTAATGCCATTTAGATTTATTATTTATGTATCACTGTGTAGTTTAGATGTTATTTCTCCATATTATCGGAGGATGAGCTCATTGATGCTTCTATTAAAGGACCATTGTGCAATTCTATAGCTCACCCACTGTGTGTACTATACCAGTTCCTCAAAATAAAGTATGCATTCTCTGATTTGACCTTAATTATCTTCTTAAATGATGCAATGCTGTTTTTATGTATTGTTAAACATGCTGTAAATGTACTGTATTTATTTATTTAACTGTAGCAACACAGTGGAGATGAATATTTATAGAATCAAAACCTTAAAATTCAATTTACTTTTCATGACTAAATTCATGCTAACACATTCATCATGTTTCTTTTTGTCTTTAAAAAGGCAGTGATTTAAACAGAAACTGTATTTAATCCATATATTGAAGTTAAATATCAATAGAAAAAAATGGTCCCATGATCCAGTCACGTTTTGTCTAGTTTTTTGTTTTGTTTTGTTTTTTGTGTTGCTGATGATAATGGTTTTAAATAAAAGCAGTCATCCTAATAATCAGTTTCACAGTTTAACAGGCAGGGTAGAAATCCCTGGCTGTAGAAATCCGTGGGATAGAGGCAATTCGAACTGGGCAAGTCCCTTCACCCATCTGCTCCATTTGAGCTCTGCACTGCCTCCTGGGTACGACTCATCGGATCAGAGACTGGACTATTTAAACAGACAACCGATCCAAACTTCCTGTATTGGGGTGTTGGTTCCACAGATCGACACAATATAACAAAAGTTAGAAAATAATGATGATAAATGAATGAAAGTGCCTATCAATTATTTATTCACATAACATGCACATGCAAGAGACAATGTGGATACTGTGCCCAGTAAATCACTTCCTTAAAATTGTTTGTCTGCTTGCCAATCAATTCCACTTGAACTTGCGGTACAATCAGCTGATTTCAGGAAAATAGTGACGCAGTCTACAGCACGGCTATGGACATCACTTTTACTTTTTTTTTTGCACAAAAGGACAAGAGCATGATGGTAAAGTGCAAACTGTGTCCAAGACAGAACTTTGAAACACGCAGACAGCATCCTAACACTAAGCTAGCCAAAACCAGAGTGATGTTAAAGCTGAGTGAACCGATCTTGAACTTCAACAGGTAACAAAAGCAGTGATGAAGAGTCAGGCTACAGCCTCCATTTATACCTGTTCATGTTTCTCAGGAACCCAATGGGAATCAGTAAGAGCACTGATAAGGAGTCAAGTCGATAAGTGATGCTGACAATGGAAATGGAATTGCTAAATTCTTAATTTCAATTAATGCTTGATTTCCATCCTTTGTGCACATATTAATCACAAATTCCTTCTGGAGTTCAATGAGGGACTAAAATATTATTATTATTAACTTAGGTTTGTGTCTTGCTTGTATGTGCATTTGTGTATTTTAAAACATGTTTAAAACAATTTAACTATTATCTGGACTCAGTATTCAACAAATACTGAGGTTATGGAGGTGCATTTGCATGCAATCCTCCTTCAAGCCCACAACTCAAAGGCTGTGTGTGTTGTGCTAAATGAAACAAATGAAGGAAGAAAGGATGGAAATCTTGGTTTATATTTATCCACAGCAGAGGCAAAGCTAAAAAACAAACACTAACACAAATCAGAACTACAGCAGCCCAAGTTACCAGTTGCCAAATATTTTTGGCAATGCAGCCAAGTAGCCGTGGAGAGATGCAACATATAGAACTGCGCATTTAAAGCTTTGCATAGCATTTACACCAAAACAACACAGGAATATTTTGGAGTCACTAGAACTGGAGTCTGGAGACACAGATGGAGACATCCATCTGATGTTTCCTTGCTGTTTCCTTTTAAAAAAATATTTCTGTCTTCAGCTGCAATGAATGTAAAGCAGGAGGAACAATCAAAGTCTCTAAATGATTTACAATCACAATATTATTTTCATTTCAGTCTCTGGGCTTCTCCATTGCTTTTTTCTTTTCTCTTTCTCCCTTGTATGTCTACGTCTATAATTCTGTTGTCAACAGTAATTTGGTTTAACACATTTCCCCGAGAACAGGAAAATGTTCTCTCACCCCAAATGATTCTCAGCGGACCTCTTTACTCTCTTGGTAATGTTTCCTCTCTCTCACACTTCTTTGTCTCCTCTTTCTCTCTCCCCTAACATGATTTTCTCTTCAATTCTCTTCTCATCTCTTCCTCAAAAACTCCATTTTCTCTCATTCTCTCTAGATAGAACTCACAAGGAAATCTATAATTGTATAGATTTAAATTTGCATAACCCTTGCTTCCTTCCTTCCACACATATGCACATAAACATCTACCTTTGTGAGGAGATTCACTGACATAGCCATCACAGCTGAACACCTAACCCTAGTCCTAACCTATAAAATACACTGCACAAAAACACTGCCTTAAGGGGACACTAAATCACAACAAAACAAAAACAAAAAAGTCAGTTAAACTTCAGGAATATCAGTCTCTGCAGTTAGGAACCATAAACAATTGTGAATCCAGTTCACCTGCTTTGACGTATATGAAAGTGACAACGGGTGCACTGGAAAGGCAGCAACAAGCCAATACACCCCACAGGGAATAGTTTTGCAGGTGGTCCATTCAAGTTGCACAGGCAGTCTAGCTCATGGCACATCAGTAGGTGCTGTCACAAGAAAATTCATCTCCCAGCACAGTGTCAAGAATGTGGAGGAGATACCAACAGATAGCCCTTTATACAAGCAGAACTGGGCAGGGCCATAATAGGACATCAATCAAGCAGCAAGACCAGCATTTGCTCCTTTTAAGGAACATGAACAATGCTTACACAATGATCTCTGGCAATCTATTCATGTGCATGTTTCTGACCAAGCTATCAGGAACACACTCCATGATGGTGGTGATAGACCCCAGGATACCTTAGTGGGACCTGTGCTCGCAGCCCAGCGTCATGCAACTGGCATTCACCAAAGAACACCAGAAATGTCCACTGACGCGCCGTTCTCCTCACTTAGATTGCAAACATCCTAAATTTTGCAACTGTGTCTCTAGAATCTTTCAAACCTGTCACATGTGAACCTTCTCATGTTTGATTCTGACAGGTTGGTCAGAAACATGGACATGAGCCAGTACTCTGCTGAACGTTATTTTGTAGAGCCCTGGCAGTGCTCCTCCTGTTCCTCCTTACACAAAGGAACAGATACCAGTACTGCAAAGGTTGATGCCCTTCAGTGGTCCTGTCCAGTGCTCCTTGTGTGTCTTGATATCGCCTTCATGCTCGAGACTATGCTGGAGGACATGGCAGATCTTCAGCATGTAAGAATTTGTCATCCTGTTTGAGCTGGACTAACTATTGGTTTAAAACTATTTAGACTATTTACAATGTTATCTTTAATGTCAAATATATAAAATAATAATCTAACACATCTGTTCATTTGCATACTTAAATTTCTAATCTGTTTCCACTCACAGTGGCAATCACTTTTGCTTACGCTTCAATAAAATAAAGTTTTATTAATGACAAATAAAGTGTGACTGGTGCACATGTGGGACATATTTGTCGGGGGTCTCCTAAACGTCTCCCGAACAAATGCAGGAGTAGTCAGGAACCATTCAGTGTGTATAGTTTATTCCTCCCAGGTGCACAAAAGATTATTTACAAAGAAAATAAACAACTGACTTAATTCAAAACAAAACAAAAATCTGTATACAACACACAAGCGGCTGAGCCAGTCTGCATGTTACCCTCAATGTAACATCTCACAGAATGCCCAGGTAGGCCCTGACGGCCCCACTGCCCCTCCCACTAGGCATAATAGTCATCCCTTTATCATTTCTTTCCCCCAAACACTCTTTTTTCCTCAGCATATTTCCAGCTGTATTCCTACAATACATATATATATATATATGTATACACACATTTATGGCCACTTCCAGGCAGCCTACAGTGTTTCACAATAACAAAAAACAAAACAAAAACAAAACAAACCAAAATAATGCAGTTCACGTGACCTTTCCAAGGGCGCGCAAACCCACTATTTGAACCCCGGAACACCATACCATCGGCTTGCATAACCACTCATATGATCGGCGATCACGGAGAGTCTACGCGACCGGCTTTATTAAAGGTGAGTAAAAAAAAAAATATGTTGGCCACCCTCTGTGCCGCTCAAAATATACCTCTTACCCCTTCCTGTTATCTGCCCGGTCGACTAAAAGACGCGCAGCCATGGTAACCCAGCGCTACAAGTGTAGAAACTAACGGTGGTGGTGCGTGTATGCGCTCAGGTCAGCTGTCTGCGGCCCGGGACGGTGTAACTCCGTCACATATTTAACAGCTGGTTCTCTCAATTGGTCTGCAGCTGACATTATTTACAATTCTGTGTATCTTCACAATTAGAGATTATCGTGCTAATTTAAAGACCTCATAATGTACCTGCTGAGTGATAAAAGCTATGTTGTTAAATCCCTGCTATAAGGAAAAATTGCTCTTGGACATTCACGATGCATAGTCATTCATTTGAGCTTGCTCACTGGGATTGGTCAATGCTCTCTTACAATATCTTAGATCATCATATAGCTTCTTACTTCTTATTGAGGAAGAATTTGCTTCATACAGCACCATGGATTTTATTGTCCTATAAGGCAGCTGGGCAAGGCTTTTGTTCTTTCCACTTCCAATATGATTTAAGACAGAAGGAGAACTTAAGTGATACATAGAGTAAAGTAAGAGCGCAGGGAGAAGGCAAGCACAATAATTTTGGAGTGAGGGCGCAGGAAAAGGAAGAGGGAGGGAACCCTTGTAATAAAAGATGATAGTGTTATATTTCACAAAACCCTGAGGGGACTGGATGCACCTGCAGAGATAAGGTACAGAAGGATGAGAGAAATTTTGCTTGTATGTATGTGTTGGTGATTCTGGGTTAGATGAGCCTTAAAGTGTAAATACTATTTTAAAAAATTACATTTAGATAAATAGGTTATGAAGCTTTGACAACACAAACTTCCACCAAAGCTCACAGGGAGAAGTTTAGTTCATAAACTCAAACTTTGTTAAGAGAAGCTATAAACTTACTATGGTATGGAAAACATGTGGTTTTGTGTTAGAAGGTTTATGCCTATTATCCCCAAAACAAAACATTTGGATGTATTTATTTGTATTTAATCGGATGTATTTATTGGAAGTAAATTAATGCAGACTTTAATTCTAAGAATTTCAAATATACACCAAAAATAATCATAGTAAAATAAAAGCCATGCAAATTCTGACACAATAACCTGAAAAAAGAGAAAATGCAGATTAAAAATATACACTAAAGGTACCGACTCACTCAAGACAAAGCATAAAAGTAAAAACACTTGAGCACCTGTCATTTAACATAAAACATGAAGTAGCACAAAGGACCACTGTGGCGGGGCGTGGTCTGCGATGCCGCTGCAGGCGAGATGGACACGCCTGCGTGGCATCTGCAGTCATGCCTCACCTGCATAAAAAGCTGGTCCTGACTGCCATGATTGTTGTTGTTGGTATGTTGGTAGTTGAACTGGCAGGGGGAGAGCTGCAGCTGTGTGTTTGAACAGCAACCATACGTGTGAAAACTGGTGTTAATAAAGATGGTGAAGAGCACAGGAATGTCATCGGGTCTGCCGTGGTTTGTTACAAGGACTAATAATAAAAATTCCAGACAATTTAAAACAGACAGAGGGAATGAAAAATAAGTAGGAGTCATCACAAAGAACACTTTTCATACAACAGCCACTAAAATTATCTTGAAATTCATTCTGAAGCAGACATGAAGTCAATGCAGAGACTTCATAACTGGTGTAGCCATGTAAACCAGGGTGTCATCAGCATAACTATAGAAAAAAAATGCAAACAATTGTGATGAAATATTGCAGTTAATTTTAAATTGGTTGAGATGTTCAGTGTGATGACTTGCAAGATAATCTGGAGATTAGTACATCACAGTCATAATGGATTTATGACCTCAAAGTTTGACTGGACAGGAGCCAGGCTGACCCACCAATAAAGGGCCTGCTGAACCTCACAACCAAAGAACAACTGAGTATCCAGTATCCAGTTCTTTTTCTTACCTGTGTTATTATTTTATTATTTAATTTGAGTTTTTGATAAAGAAAAAAAATGTTTCTTTCTTTCTTAAATATACACATCCCAAACATGCTTTTCCTGAAAAAAAGCTCTCTGAGCTGTACTTCATTATTGTTTCAACTCTTACCTGGGAGCATAACTGCAAGAAGTAATATTAGTGCCACATTAAAAAGAAATATATTCATAATTCTGAGAATAATCTAGAAAGTTTGAGGTTGAAATCAAAATACTATTCCAGGAAAAAAGAAAAAGAAAAAAGAGAATAAAGTCAAAATGTGGAGATTAAAGTTGTCGTTTTAAGCCAAACAACTGCCTCGACTTCTGTGTGATCTATACCTTGTGTTGATGTATTAGTGAAACAGCTGGATCAGCTGTTATATTATCTCTTGTGATACAACGTACATCCTCTTTATTGCACTGGGGTGTAGCCATTAGTATCATGCCATGCCTCCTGATAACATTTCCTATGGGTAGCATTAGATTTTTCCCATTTCCCATTGTTATTATTTTAAGCTTTTCATTTTCTTACTTTTTGCACTGTACTGTATATATCTACTTTTGTATTGTTTTGACTTTTTTTCAAACTGTTATTTTGATTTTAATGTCAAAATTTTGACTTTAATTTCAAAATGAACTATTTTTTTCCTGAATGTGGCCCTAATGCCCCGTTGTAGTCTGTGTTTATGTATGTGGAAAGACTTGGAATAAACATAGCATTTTAATCAGAAAACAAACAAACAACAAATAAATAAAAGAAAGGTCTGGCATGTACTTTAGAGGTTTTATTAAAGCTGTATTTTAATGGTTATTGGAATTTTTTTTCCAATAAGAATTGTGCTTTGTACATATATGCACACATTCCTGTTTCATATGTCTCATTACTGAAAAAAAAAACAAAACGGATCCTCCAAACAAGCTGGCTAGGGCTTTTGTGCCCGGGCTTCTGTACGTTGATGATTCGGGCATGAATATAAGCATGTATCTAATTTCACAATTAATCCTTGGATATTTATCTGGTGTTAAAGGTCAAACTGCATCTAATAAATGCATGTGTACCTATCCAGACTGGTGACTCACTAAGGGTGTCGTAAACTATAAAGGTTAGAAGCTTCTCATATTGACTGCTGTTGTGCATGCTGCATCACTTTATACATTAGCTGCACAAATTATACAGAAGCATCAAGCAGCTGCTCGAATTCAATCTGACAGCTTGTCATTATGTGTTACAGCCACCTTCTCTTCAATATAAAGTATACCATAGCACTGACTCAGTGTACATCCATTGACACTGAGGCAGAAAGAGTTTCTCCTGGAGAAGGGTTTAATAGGAAAAAAGAAAAAACTTAAGAAAAAGAAATCAGCTCAAGCCAATAGTGACAACTCTGTCAGACAACGAGGATCAAAGAAAATATCTTAAGGTATATGACACTGAACTCAAAGTGTAGAAAAAGTTATTTGTGCCTTATTTTACAATAAAGTTTCATTGTGAGGAAGCATGACTGATTCTCAAAAAACTGCTATAGGGCTTATTTGTTGACTCCAAACGACTTAGGAAAATCATGAAAACCTAAAATGGTATTTTATCAACTCAAATCATAAATAAATTACCTTTTATCTTTTCTCTCATCCATCTAAAAAGTTAACATTTTCTTAGTACATCTCAACTGAAAGCATAAATTCATCCTTTATTGTGGGTAGGGTTTTTTTTTTTCTTGAGCGACATTGTGTTTTTTACTTGTATTGCTATGTATCACTTTTATTTTATTTATCTCTTTAGTTTCAAATAGTTTTACAGCACTTTGTTTGAAAGCTCTTTATAAATAAAGTTATTATTATTATTATTATTATTATTACTACTACTAATGGAAAAAGTGCTAAAGTGTGCCTCATACGCCAACAGGGAGTGGGTTTTTAAAACTAACAGGGACACCAGTAAGAACACAAAACATAAACATTGCAGAACCGAGAGACGGCGTGCCATGACCCCCGGTGCCATCTTGAACACATACTCGGATCGACTCATCATGGGTTGCCACGACTCTATTCGGATCGACTGGTTTTCCATTACAATCCAGTACTACCTAATGTGCGTGATTTCGTCATAGCAACACTGCAAAGCGGGGTGGGACACTCTCACGACTCATCGAGTGACGCTACTGAACAGCCAACCGGTGGCATGAAGTCTGATGACTTCACATTTTAGTACCTGCTCAGATCACTTGGAACCCCGGCCGAGCAGGTACTAAAAAAGTACCTGGTACCACGTACTATGACCTACTGGAAAACCCTGAAAACCATGGTGAACCGCTGTGACTCAATCCGAGTAGGTACTAATGGAAAAGGGGCTTTTGTGCTCCTTAGTAACCATCTTCTGATGGCTGCTGACAGAAGGATAACATGCCAAATCAGAAAACTCACACTGATGGTCAACCAGATCTCAAGACAATAGAGCACATTTGGAATGTGTTAGAAAAGGAAGCTGGCATCGTGGATGTTCAGCCAACAAATTTGCAGCAACTGTTTGATGCTCTCATGTCAAAAGAGACCACAGTTTCTGGGAAATGGTTCCAAAACCTTTCTGAATCTTTGCCAGGAAAAATTTAGGGAATTAGGTATAAGTCGGTCAAATCAAGTGCTAGCAATCTCTAGCTAGTGCTGGATTAGTGATTAGTTATATTGTTATGAAAACAATTATTATATATACAATATTATGACATTTTGTTTTTTTTGTAGGTGTACTGCGATATACATTAACATAACAGCTCTGATGAAATATGATTTGCCCTGTAAAGCCTTAACCATTAAATAATTGCCAGGAAATTATATTTTTTGAAACTATAATATTTACTGAACATTCCAACAAATTTAATTAAAAGAAATAAAATATCAATTTTCATAATTTTGTATCACTTTTACTACATTTGTGCAATTTTTGCTCACAGTCACACTGTGTGTGTCTGATTGGTTAGCTACAATGGTAGATAAAGTTGTGTCGAATAGCAGATGTGTATGTTGTGACTTGAAGAAATGTTTATTCTATGTGAGTAATAGCAGAAACAAAATCTCATCTTCAAAAGAGTATTAAAGTTTGACCACCCTTTGTAATAATTATTTAGAAAAAAAGATTAATCAAGACGCACTATACAGTAAGTCATTAGGAGATGTTTCTCATAACATAGCATGGAGGATTGCTGTAGGCAGTAGAAAGATGAATTGGTTTTGGTGATTTTTCTCTTACCTTTAGTAACATACCAAGTTAGTCCTGTTCATCTAAATATTTGCCTAATTTATATAAATAAATGTATTTCTTGCATATAGTTTTTTTTTTCTTAAATAGGATCAAAGGAAGAGTTTTTTCCAAGGTAACAACACACGATCAAGGAAGTAAGTGAGTTGTTTTTAGGTGACTGATTTTTTTCAAAATCTCTGTACGTCTAGAAAATGTGTTTTAAGTGAGCTCATTCATTAGCTAATGGACAACATTTAGCACATTTGACACTGAGGGGCAATTAAGGCAGTTACACATAACAATCAGTATCAATGCAATTCGTTCAGGATGCTCATTAGGGTGCATTATCATCATTGCAAGTGTCTGACTACACAGCAGGCGTTTCAAGCCAATCAGCCTAAGTGATACTGAAGACATCTCAACCACAATATACGGCCATTTACCTTGTTAGCATGCAGTCAATTAATTAAATGTGCTTTTCAATTTGAAATGGGGACATTTTGACAGCAGTATTATGGATACATTTACAGTTGCACATCTTTTGATTTAAATACTATGACTGATTTTGTGTCATTCAGTATTCTTTAATAGCTGTATGTCTGTTTCTTTTTGACCTCTCCAGTCTTCAGCGTTAAAATAAAATCTTCCATTAGTTTTTTTTTATGAACCTTTAAAAAAAATCAAAAAACTCTTTGGCATCCAAAAAGGGTTTAATAAATTAAGCGTTTTCTATCATTGAGGAACACATACATCCTTTCCCTCCAATTTTTATGTACATTTCCTGTTCAGGATTCTGTAGTTACAGGCAAATATGCTTTAAATGTTCCTGTTGTTGCTTTTTTGTGGATGGCTATAGCAGAGGTGCTAGAGTGGGGCATCTACAAATCAAAAGGTCAGTGGCTTAATCCCTGACTCCTACAGTCTATGTGTCAAAGCATCTTTGGGCAAGATCCTCAGCAAATTCATCAGTGTGTGTGTCAATGTTTGATAAAAGTAGTTAGGTATAGGTAAGCTGAATGAAAGTGTGTGAATGGGTTAATAGATAGTAGAAGAACTATGAGTGCTCAAATTGAGTAGAAAGATGCAGTACCAGTATACCATTTGACAATATTTTGACTAATTCTATTCTAGAATTTGGGCCTAAGAGCCAGCATTGTTGTGCATCGATCATAGGTAGAGCCTAAGCGCAGCTTAGCGGACCAACATCTAGATGTTGCTGCTCATTATCACCAAGGTCCAGTTTCAAAAATATGTGGAACAATATTTCTGTTGGATATTCTTGCTTGTGCTCTTTTGGGTCTTTCATCCAGCTGCCAAGATAACCAAAGTTGTACCATACAATGAGTTGATGTGAAACTCAGTGTTAAAAACAATGGAAATTACCACTGTCTGTGTTTCTTAAGCTGCTTTTTTGAAAAATGTTTATTCTTTTTTTTCTTTCCCCCTTTGTAGTAAATGACACAGTTGCTTCCTTTTCATGGTCAGGCCAAATTTTTTGCCAATCAGTATTCAACCTGCACAAAGCTTCATCTGTGTCACGCTAAACCCATCTCACTTTTTTGAAGAGTGCATACAAGCACATCTGGTTATGTACGTGCAATTCTTACCTCTCCACAGCTAAACGGACACAAATGCACTACTTTTCCAACCAGACAGCACAGACATACAGGGAGTGCAGCATTATTAGGCAAATGAGTATTTTGTCCACATCATCCTCTTCATGCATGTTGTCTTACTCCAAGCTGTATAGGCTCGAAAGCCTACTACCAATTAAGCATATTAGGTGATGTGCATCTCTGTAATGAGAAGGGGTGTGGTCTAATGATGCACACCCTATATCAGGTGTGCATAATTATTAGGCAACGTCCTTTCCTTTGGCAAAATGGGTCAAAAGAAGGACTTGATGGGCTCAGAAAAGTCAAAAATAGTGAGATATCTTGCAGAGGGATGCAGCAGTCTCAAAATTGCAAAGCTTCTGAAGCGTGATCATCGAACAATCAAGCGTTTCATTCAAAATAGTCAACAGGGTCGCAAGAAGCGTGTGGAAAAACCAAGGCGCAAAATAACTGCCCATGAACTGAGAAAAGTCAAGCGTGCAGCTGCCAAGATGCCACTTGCCACCAGTTTGGCCATATTTCAGAGCTGCAACATCACTGGAGTGCCCAAAAGCACAAGGTATGCAATACTCAGAGACATGGCCAAGGTAAGAAAGGCTGAAAGACGACCACCACTGAACAAGACACACAAGCTGAAACGTCAAGACTGGGCCAAGAAATATCTCAAGACTGATTTTTCTAAGGTTTTATGGACTGATGAAATGAGAGTGAGTCTTGATGGGCCAGATGGATGGGCCCGTGGCTGGATTGGTAAAGGGCAGAGAGCTCCAGTCCGACTCAGACGCCAGCAAGGTGGAGGTGGAGTACTGGTTTGGGCTGGTATCATCAAAGATGAGCTTGTGGGGCCTTTTCGGGTTGAGGATGGAGTCAAGTTCAACTCCCAGTCCTACTGCCAGTTTCTGGAAGACACCTTCTTCAAGCAGTGGTACAGGAAGAAGTCTGCATCCTTCAAGAAAAACATGATTTTCATGCAGGACAATGCTCCATCACACGCGTCCAAGTACTCCACAGAGTGGCTGGCAAGAAAGGGTATAAAAGAAGAAAAACTAATGACATGGCCACCTTGTTCACCTGATCTGAACCCCATTGAGAACCTGTGGTCCATCATCAAATGTGAGATTTACAAGGAGGGAAAACAGTACACCTCTCTGAACAGTGTCTGGGAGGCTGTGGTTGCTGCTGCACGCAACGTTGATGGTGAACAGATCAAAACACTGACAGAATCCATGGATGGCAGGCTTTTGAGTGTCCTTGCAATGAAAGGTGGCTATATTGGTCGCTGATTTGTTTTTGTTTTGTTTTTGAATGTCAGAAATGTATATTTGTGAATGTGGAGATGTTATATTGGTGTCACTGGTAAAAATAAATAATTGAAATGGGTATATATTTGTTTTTTGTTAAGTTGCCTAATAATTATGCACAGTAATAGTCACCTGCACACACAGATATCCCCCTAAAATAGCTAAAACTAAAAACAAACTAAAAACTACTTCCTAAAACATTCAGCTTTGATATTAATGAGTTTTTTGGGTTCATTGAGAACATGGTTGTTGTTCAATAATAAAATTATTCCTCAAAAATACAACTTGCCTAATAATTCTGCACTCCCTGTATTGCTGTGGTTATCCACTGTGTCGGTACCGGAAAGCATGAAGACATGTGTTTACTTATTAGGAAGAGGTAGTTCCTCCACTGTTTATTGCTGCTTTATTATGAAACATCTCTCTCTGCACCATCCACACAGAGGGATATTATGGTGTTAATGTAGTTCTCAGTCACAAGACATTGAGGTAACGTTACTTACCTTTGCTTTACGGATAGTCTTTCTCTGAAAAGATGAAAAATTGCCTTTTTCTTTTCAGTAGAGCTCCAACGATTTAATGCCAAGGCACAGTGAACCTGTGTGTGCTAGCTCACAACCTCACAGCTAGTTTTAATTGGTTTCTCTTTGACTCGTTACCTGACTGTGTCTTTAAAACAGCTAGTGCTCAGCAGGACGCTAATGAAACTAAGAACATGTCACTTTGTGCACATATTCTGAATCAGCATGTTTATAATTGTTTTTCTTTCCTTGGCACTGAATCATTGGTGTCATTTAAACATGATACAATCACATTCTTGTAAATTTCTTCTTCACAATGACTGACATTTTGACACATTCTGTAGTGGGTTCATTATTGTATCTAAAGGTATACAAGGGAGACTACTGAGGGTTTATTAGTCTATTAGTTGTATTTTTCATAACCACATTTTTTAAATAATTGCTGGCAGTGTCTGGTCGGGTGATTTGTTTTGTTTGACATGAAGCCAAAAGTGTTTGTGCTCCACACATTATTGTTTAGCTAATTAAAAAAAGACTAGAAAGAATAGAAAGTTGGCACTTTACTTCAATATGTCTAACTTACCACTGCTGGGAGAGTCTTGACATGATTTAATGCGCCTTTGTACAGAGTTTTCATGCTTAGCAGGGACTGCGGAGATTTGAGTGTATTTGAAAACCCCTCTGTGTGCATCTAACCCATGCTGGATTTGCATCAGCTAGCACAGACACTAATTAACCTCTCAGCTGGTGTTTTTTTCAAATGCAATGTTACATTTATTTGTTTATCATTACAAAATAAGGAACATTTCCAACCTAATTGTTTTTGGTAGAAGCCTTCAGGGTCTCTCTTACTTTGGCTATGAGCTTTTTTTTTGATGGTTTCTTTCAGTAAGACACTCTTCCAAAGTATTTCATGAAGCTTAAAACCCCCCCAAAACTAGTGACATACACTCACGCAACTACACATCTGCTTGTTAATGCAAGTATTTAATTAGCGCCATGATGTATTTAAGAATGAAGACCTGCTAGATGGGCTTTTCTGAATATTTCACAAACTGGAAATTTGCAAACAACCATCTCTAGGGTTTACATAATTTTATTAGGGATTATTAAAGCATTCTGATTCTGATACAGAGAATGTTCTGAAGAAGAGAAAATACGTCCTTATTACCCATTGAGAAGCGGCTTTATGGGCCAATATGTCTTGTTAAAGTCAGAGGCCAGAGGAGAATAGCCAGAGTGCTTTCAGCAAAAGGATAGGATAGCAAAATTAATTCAAATAACCACTTGTTACAACTAGAGCACAATAGCAACTCTGACTTCATAAAACCTTGAACCTTGAAGCAAATGGGATAAAACAGGACAGGACCTCACCAGAAGTCACACAAGTTAGCTAAGAACAGGAAACTAAAGGTACAATTTACACATGCTCACTAAGTTAGACAATAAAACATTGGAAAAATGATGCTATGTCCGATGAATCTTAATTTCTGATGTGACAATTTCAATGGTAGTGTCAGAATTCAACATAAACAAAGTGAAAGCATGGATCCATCCCGCTTTCACATTTCCTCAGGCTGCTGGTTGTGGTGTAATGTTTTAGGTACACTTGGTCCTCTTAGTATGAACTGAGCATCATTTAAACTCCACAGCTTACATGAGTAGTGTTGCTAACCATGCCCATACCGTCATGATCACAGTGTACCAATCTTCAGGTGGCTGCTTCCAGCAGGATAACACACTGTGCCATCTCGAATGGTTTCTTGAACATGAGAATGACTTCACTGTACTCAAATGGCCTCCAGTCAGCAGATCTTAATCCAATAGAACTCCTTTGGGATGTGTTGGAAATCTGCAAATCAACTGTATGATGCCATCATGTCAATATGGACCAGAATATTTGAGGAATGTTTCCAGCCTCTTGTTGAATGTATGCCACAAACAATTAAGGTACTTCTGGAGGCAAAAGGGGCCCAACCAATAATTGCAAAGTATAACTAATGAAATAGCCATTTTTACACAAAGCTTATGTGTCACACTGTTAACATCCAGTCTGTGAACTTGTCTGGGTGGCAGAAATATTGCACTGCTTGCAGAAACAATATTTTTCCTCCTTTTCTAACATGTGATCAGTCTTGACACTAAAACTATTGCTTTCAGAATGAATCAAGCCAAACATGGCTATTTTATATGGGATATTCAGGAAAAAGAAAAACCTGTACCTGTGAGGTACTGAAAGTAAAGAAAGAGGCTTGCAATGAAAAAATAAAACAAAAGGTAGTTCTATGTTGTCAATGTCCTTCATTTAACTAATTTGCAGATAATAATAATAATAACAATAATAATAATAGTAATAATAATAGTAGTAGTAATAATAATAACATTTACAGTCTTATGAAAAAATGTTGATCCTCTAAATGCAACAGAATTTTTTCAAACAGTGTCAATTTGTGAGTGCTGCAGTCATGACATTAAATGACAGATGTTATCTCTTCACTTGTGCAGTGACTGGAAAAGTTTTAAGCTTCCTACTGCCAGGTCAAAGGACAACAGGAAGCACAAAGAGAACATCTCTCACTCAACCTCCTCTCTTCCTCTCTCTTTCAATGCTGTCTTGCTCTTCTCCTTCCCTTTCGGTCTTTAATCCTTCCTGTTGTTGTATTGAATGAATGCCAGGAAGACTGGCATTGGACGAGGGAGAACATTGTCCATTAAACCATCATGTTCCATTACCAATGGAGCAGGGAATGGAGGAGGAGTTGGAGAAGGAAAAACATTCGCACTGGAAGAAAACAACAGCAAAGTGCCTCGCATGTGCCGAAATATTTTCTTCTAGTTTCGGGTTCGGAGTAACTTCACACCTCACAAAGAAAAGCTAAAGCACTCCTCTTCTCTCTGGATGAGAGTGTCAAGTGTGTTTGGGTGTTGTACTTTCTGCTACATCCAAAGTGATGCTGCTGAGTCCTGGAGTACATCCACTATACCACGGGCAGAATGTCAGCCATGGGTCACAGAAGCTGTTAGTAAAGCTTTCTAATGTTACCAAACTGTATACTGTTATTTCTGAACACAATACTTCAGTGTGTGTCCAAATTAGAGTTCCACTTCAACAATTTGTCATTTTTTTCTGCTTATGCTCAGCCGACCTTGGTTTAAAACATAATTTTCATAAATTATATAACTGTGGATTTTATGTTAGAAGCAGGGTTGGCTGTTCCTCGTGTTTAGTGATCCTTGCTCAAAGGTTTAAAGTATTAAAATACAGCACTACAAAATCATAACAGCCATTAATAAATACTGAAGATTACATAGGGTACACCATTACTTCAGCTTTTTCTGATCGATTGGACAATATAATTAAAAAGCAGTACATTAGGTGAACTATTTGTATTACATAACTATCCCCTGTGTATAAGCTTATTTATTGTGGGCTGGCTGGTTATGTCTGTATTCACAGGTGCAAGAAAGTGAAAAATAATGGTAAAAGTAAGAAAAGAGTAAAAAAGAAAAAACATAAATGCATGCTTTAAGCGACTTAGCAAGATGGATGAGGGTGATGCCTGTTTAAGGCATTTTTCATTTATCATATACTGAGGATTTGTTTCTTTTCACAAAGCTTTATGCAAGCTTTACACACGTCATCCTGATGAACGTCATCAAGATGATGGACAACTACAGTAGTATAAACTGAGTGATGACTTGGCTACACAACGCTGATTCAGCAAAGATGTAAAACAGGCCAATGTCCAATGTCTTATGAACAAGAAACAAGCACAAACAACTCGGCAGGGCTTATTCCTGCAGTGTGAGGAATAGTGATGTTTTAAATCACTTGCCCATGGGCCTGTGATCTATTCATATTAAGCTATTGCCATGCTTATTAGGGTCTATACAACTACTACAACTATTCCCAAGAAAGGTTGTGCAATCATTGGTAAGTATAGATGATCAGATTGCTCTCTGATGTTATCATGTAATATAAATGTAAAACTTCTGAAGTGCAACATTGAAATGTAATAAAATAAAATATATTATCCACTATCAAGTGAGCTGCCAGGATCTTTTGAAAGCAAACCACAGAACATAACAGAATGTAGGTTAACCAGCTTTAAAAGCTTCATATTCTAGGTACAACTGTGCGTTCATTCTTGATAACGCACAGAAAGTTAGTCACACACATGTTAGTATAACATTTAGATGTGTAATTGGACGAGGTAGTATGTGGGTCACAAAACATGCTGTGTGTGAGAATATGGGTCAGAATACATCATACATCCCCTTAATCGCTCTCTGTCTCTCGCCCTCCCATGTGAGATAGATGACAGAGAGACATATTATCACACCCTGCTGGCCCATATTCCTGCTTTCCCCTCATTTAATCATCAACCTCTTTTCTAATTCATTCATCTGCTACCATCCTTTATTGTTGTGTTAATCGCTTGTTTGGATTGCTTATCTCCATAAACAACTGCTGGCACACTAACCAGATAATTTAGATGATATTATCAATCATGAATTGTAAAAAATAATCTGTCAGAGGATTTAGGTTATCAGTGTAGCATTGTCAAACTAGCCTAAATACTATATCTGCTTTGTTAGCATTTACATGATGAAGAATGAGTCTGAAGCATACCGAGGTTCACACTTGGCATCAAATTAGAATTTTTAATTCTTATTGTATTCTGGCTTACCTATTATTTAATCTAGGAGGAAATAAATACTTACAGCTGTCAAATTAGGTCAATTCCATGCTAATGACGTAAGACTGGTGCCACTCTCTATATTGGTGATAGGCAATTAGCAAAGATTATCCAAACTCCGAAACATAATTTAATTAGCTAATTAATACAGATTATAGCCAAACATAGTTTCTGAAAACAAGGTCATAGTCATGGTGACATCAGCCAGTGGTTTCTAGGCTTCATAACCCTCAAATTTAGTTTTTTGCCTGCTATGTTGTTGGTTTTTAGAGCTAGAAGTTACTGTCTTGGACACAAGAGCAGAATTAGTTAATGTCAGGGTGCAGGTGCTAAAAGACTAATAGAATACTAGTATGTCACTAAGCAAAACTAGAGCACAAACTATAGCTACACACACCGAACTTTAAACCTGATAAAACTTGCAGTTGTTATGAATTGGGGACCATAAGCATACGACAGGTTTTTATAGCTAAAATTAGGGATTTCAACATAAGTGTCTGTGGGGATCTGTGGTTTCTGGTGCTTTCACATTGGCTTCATTTTTCAGTCCTAGAACATGCTGATTGGTTATAACATGCAAATGTGAGTGCTCAAAGGGTTGTTACAAGGTAACTATAGCCAACTATTTGTGTCCATTGGTTGTAGAAGCAAATAGGCTGCCATCGTGCTGAACACAAGCATAATAAGACAAGTGATCTTACACGGCTCCAAACAAATTCCTTCACTGGTCCACTTAGTTAGTTAGTTCAAAGTAAAATGTACTTGCAGCTGTTGGCGGTGTTGATTTGGCAAGAACCAGGAAGGGAAAGTTTTTAATGAGCAGGTGCATCAGAGACCTGGGAGGTTTACGGGGTGTCCTGTGAACTAGTTGTGTCAATGTGCAGAGGAACAGAAATATGTATTAATATTCTTTCATGCACATATGAACCACATAGTCAGACTGTGGTATCTCAGTGGTGTGCACAACACTGAATAAATCCTACCACTGATTGCAGTATATACTTTTTGTGATTGGTCAGTCATCCCTGGAAATCCAGTTTTGATTTATAATAACTGGAAATTATGATTGCTCAGTGAGCAGGATGGAGCCAGTACAGACTGGAAAATGAGCCATAGGAATTCAGGGAGCACTTTATATCCAGCTATGATTGGTACTGTAAATCAAGACAGCAAAAAATGATGCATTTGTAGATTAAGTGACTAATTTCCTGTCGCTGAGTCCTTCCACAAGTCACAACATAACACCTCCAGTCCCCTTTGCCAAGTGGAAAAAAGCCTTGAGCATAAAGGATAAAGGATAACATTTTACTGTTACCCTTTTTACATTTTAGAGCACTGTCACTTCACACAAAACACCTCAGTTGAACTGGTTAGAGTTTCTGCATGGCTGTTTCTTCTTGAGTGACAGGTGCCTTACCCTATCACACTTGACTGTGAGGTGACAGCTGCACCTGCTTACCCCACTTCTGTTCTCTTGTGGTTCCACATTGTTGCTCTAAGCAGCTGACAAGATGGCAGTACACCCTTACTCGCTTGAGAGTGTCCATCACTGTCTGCTTTCATCCATTTCTGCTGTGTCTCTGAAAAGGCACCCTGGGATGCATGCTGGGGCGAACACCAGCATCACTAAACCTCTTTAGTAAGTAGACCAACTGAAAAAGAAACTTCAGATTTTGAAAGCTGCTGGTGATAAAAACTGAACAAAGAGACATTTTAAGACTGAATACTTTGTGGAACTGTTTCACTACAACTTACTTTTTTTTTTTTTAACTTGAAAAGACGCTACATTTCTTTTGTGCATTGCATTTTGGGAGCATTTGTGCTTCAGTAGCACACTCAAAAATGACTCAAAATAACTCTTCTAACAGGAACACATTACAAACTAAAAACCTGTTTAAAGCAAGCGTGTAGTACAGCTAAGATACAAGGTGCAAGAAAGTCAGGTCACGTGGACTAAAACAATTACTTTTTAAAACTCCTGTTCTGCTTATATTACCAGTCATCCATCAGACTTCATGACTTGTATGAAAGCCAAAACACCATGAAGTCAAAAACAACAGCTGTGGCTCAGGAGGCAGAGCCAGTTGGAAGGTCGGTAGTTTGATCTCCAGCTCCTCCAGTCCACATGTCAGTGTCCTTGGGCAACATACCGATCGCCCAAATTGCTCCCAATCCGATTAAACCCCCATGCAGAGTTTGAAACTGTGCATGATAGGCAGAGAATACTTATAAAGCTCTGTCAATGTCTGAATGTGATCAGAGTAGAAATGTACTATGTATATAATAGTTAATGTATCTATGTTTTATTCTTCTTCTTATTTTTATTTGATAAGTTTATCTGATAGAGTAGATTTGAAAATTTGATGTAAGAATTTTGTTATAAAACTTCCAGTTGATATTTTACCTTCATTAGTAACACTGTTGAAACCTGCCAATAATAAACTCTTCGGTTGACTGAAAAAAAGTGGTCATCATTGCGAGTTCCAAAAAATGACTTTTTAACAGTTTTGTGATGACTTTCTTGTTACACAATTATCTCCATAACAACATTATCGCCTTTAAAGCCTGACTGAACAGACAAAAGCTGAGAAATTGTTCTGACATTTTAAAAAGAAAGAAGCAGAGGCAGAAGTGTCCACTGAGAGTTTGACAGGCGGCCACATGCCCAGCTGGGCAATTTTTAGCCTCTGCGAACAACACTCATAAGGTTAGGTGAAAATTCAACTTGGAGTTGTTTGGAAATGGTGTTGAAATCTATAATGTTTTTTCTTTTGCAACTGTATACTATCTATTACATCTAAATCTGTCTGCTTCTCGCAACTTGTACTGTATCTGATATCCTTCACTTATATTGAATTGCAGTAAATGCGTTTCTGTCTTTCTGTCAGGTCACTAAAGTACGATTATACCAAGTCCAGCAAGTGCTGAGTGCACAGGGCCAACTGGAGCAGTCTGATAAATAAAAAACCAAAAAATCTGTAACATCATATCACAGAATTCCATTTCAGACAGACACCTCCCCTTTGAATTAGAAGACTGATGTCTTTCTTTCCCTGACCCTTTTCCCCTCACATGCTGTCTCACTCTCTCTTTGGGTTTCAGTGTGTAAATCCTTGTGTTGCTTTGCCCTTTTAGGTCTTTCTCTTTTTTCCTTCTTTGTCAGAAGTGCTGTGCAGGGGATATAAGCCAGAAAAGGGTGGAGAGGGATAAGATGATAAAAAAAATTTAAGGGAGGGGATGAAAAGCAATGTTTTAAATTGTGTTAAAACAGCACCTGCACCCCCTTTCCTGTCTGGACTCAGTCATAGACTGATACTAACATTTCCATGGATCAAGATGTTACATAACATGATGGTGTGCTATGAAATTGTATTATGAACCACCAATCATTAATTCCATTAATCGATACAACTGACTGTTGTGAGAAATTAGATGAGTAACATCCTCTGCCTTTGACTATCTAAGTAATCTTTACACATCTAGCTAATTTTACATGTGACACTGTTAACCATTTTTGAATGTATTCTAATGTTTGTCTTGATTATCTACCTCTATCTTTCAGAAGATGGAAGCTGAAAGTTGAATGGATAGATTTTTTTTTTCTTAACTGTCCCACCTGTTCCAAATTTGGTTAATTGACATTTCACTGTTACACAGTCCACCCTGTCAGGAAGTAGCCTTGAAAAAATAATTAGTTCTCACTGAACATTGACACTGAATTTAAATCTCAGAAGCTCATATTTCCATTAAGAAAATGTGATGTTTGGCCATCCATCTGTCCGTCTGGCCATCCGTCCGTACAGCCGTCCATCCATCCATCCAATGTGATGACAATGAACAACTGAGCCAACAGGTCCATTTTCTAATGACAGAGCTAACGATCTGAAGAGGATGCAGTAAGTGTACTAAAGTCAGAGGGAGCCAGTGTTAGTCAATATTGGCACCAAAGACATTAGCAAAGACATTTACCCTTCACTTCTCCTTCCTCTCCCCTCCCTTGCACTTTCTGTTTTTTCTTATTCTTTAAACTGTTCCAAGACACCTCATCCAGTTTGGCCTTTTAATCTTAGAAGAGAAGCAGTTGTTTCACTCCTTTTAATTTCAGCCATGATTCATCACTTCTGTCGCTCATTTCTTCAGGTGGTGATAGATAGATAGATAGATAGATAGATAGATAGATAGATAGATAGATAGATAGATAGATAGATAGATAGATAGATAGATAGATAGATAGATAGATAGATAGATAGATAGATAGATAGATAGATAGATAGAATTATTTCTCATACACAATCACTTATAGACATAACTTTGACCACCTGTGGTATGTACTAAATGTCTATGGGCCCTGAGATCAGGGGTTAGTGAGCTGGAACAGCTTTGATATTTGCTGACCTGCCGGGCCGTGAAATATCCCTGTATATGCCCACGCCTCATATCCATTTAAATAGATTTAAATAAACAACCTCATACTGTGTCTGGATTGGATGAGAGCTCAGACAGATGGATGGATGGAGGGACTAAGAGAGATAGGTAGGTGAGGTAGAAGGTAAAATGCCGTTAAATGCAGTTTTTCCTCCTATTACCATAAAGCATGGGAATGTGATGATTGATGGTTTGGTGGAGGGATATGGCAAGCGCGGATAGACGATGTGTGCAGTGAGGAGGAACGGAAGAAGATTCTATTTCAGATCTGCCTTCATCTGACACACACGCATGCCATTGATCTTATATGTAGATTATGTTTAGCTTTTATCTCCTGCACAGACTTTTTCACTTAATACTTAGACAATATAAGTGTTCACTAGAACATAAATTCTCTTAATTGTTCAAATAACCTTTATGACATTGTTACATCTTTACAGTTCAAGACCATTAACTATTTCATTATTATACCTTATGATACATTTCAATAGATGCCGTTTATTATATGATCATTAGCAGTTAATGTTCTTAACATTTATCATTTTGAATACTTTCAGCTCATTGAATAGCCATTTTCAGTTGCTTTCAATTTGGTGTCATCCTCTTCCTACAAGGAGTCATTTATTACCTAATCTTAGTTGAAATTTGGTTGTTTTACTGCATTGAATGGAAGTTAGAGTTGGTGTTCAGTTTAATATAGCAACAAAACTCCACCTTTGGAGACTGGTGACAGTGAGTCAGTGACTTAAAGCACTCAGTTGTAACATTAGTTTGAGTGTCAGCATTCAGCTTCAGTACTCATTCTGTACTTGGTTTTGGTTTGGGTTAAAATACACCCATTAACACCTTATTATGACATCTACACAATGAATTTATGGACATGCTGAAGGCGGAAGAGTGTCTGAATAAATCATATATTTACTCCATGAATATCTTCACTGACTGCATTTTCCTGTCTTCAAGAAAAAGAAGACAGATGTGGATGTTTTTACTGGCAGCTGGGAAATGCATGCCCTTCTCAGGGGCACAGCTGCAATGAAGCTCAGGGATAAACTGCTGCCACGTGTCATCCTCAAAACAACCAAATGCAGTGACACTAAGAGCTCAATGAAAAAAATTCACAACATGCTTTGAAATTCGGTCAAATATTGAAAAACACTGCAGTTAATACTGCATTTAAGCTCACTAATGCTGGATACTACGCTTCAGTAATGAGCAAAAAAAGAAAAAAAAAACATTTTTGGCAACAGTTCTGTGTTGAAAAACTGCAGCAACATTGCAAATGCTCTCCTTTTCAGCTCTGTCTGAATGCTACCAGCTCAGCCTGGAAGAAATACCTTGGCATATCGATAGAGCCACCCATACCAAAGCTTTTTATCTATCTCTTCACTCTGTTCTTTTATTCATCATTCTATTTCTTTTCCTGGGAGGGAAGCACTGTCGGTGGAGGCCTAAACACCCTGAAGGGGATGGAGAGATTTCAGGTGTCAAGGGAGAAAGAGAAGAGTCAGAGAGGGATGTGAATAATAGATCAGAGAGGAGAACGAGAAAGTGGGAGAGAGTCAAAAGGAGAGAATGACGGCGATATTAAAGGTGTGAGCAACAGAGTGGTGAATAGAGGGAAAGAGAAACTGATAAAGAAACCGAGTCATATTCTAGAGGAAACTAGAGAAATTTACAGGAGTGAAGAAGGATGGATCCTTTTCTCGAAGGGCAACCTTGACAGAAAAAAACACATCTGCAAGAGTCATGCATCTGTCCATGCATCCAGCAATCCATCTGCTTCTCCATCTATCTATCCATCTGTTCCTCTGTCCTTCCATCTCCTGTCTTCATTGTGGTCAGGAGTTGTTGCATAAGACAGTGATTCATCTTTTATTGAGATGGGGAGCTTCTATAAATATGTCTAACTCGTTCTCTGGGGTTTAAAAGCTCAACCTGTAATCCAACTAAAAATAAACAAAGGATTACCTCAATAACAAAAACAAATCTCATTATGTCTGGTACCAGCACGACATAATAACTTTTGCCTTTTTCTTGATTAATTTAGAGTAAAACTGATCAATAGCATTGTTAAAGACAATTTATGTTATATGTGTTTTTTTTCACACACTGTGCTCCAGACTGCATGTGACCAGGTTTGGGTTAGGCTATGTTTTAGCTGCATGCTAAACAAGACATTTTCTAGAAAATATTCCATAAAAGAATAAATTTTCACCTTTTGAATGAAGTCCCATAGATGCAGTTTGACATTACAATTGTTCATTTACAGGCTTTTGAATATCAATATGTCATACTTGTTCCTTACCTGAGCAGATCAATTTCATCAGCATGAACCCCTGTTCAAAGTGTTTCCTATTGGCACATCTCAGCAGGCAGGAAGCCAACTTCTACTGGTCTGTATGACACAGTGCTGCTATACATGTAACTACAAAGACAGACAGAGAACAATGGGAAGGTCAGCACATTAGTGAGAAAAAAATGTGTGGTGTGAGCCTAAAGAGGGCAGGGAAAGAAAACAAACAGCAGGCGGGTGGATGGCCAATGAGAAATAAATGAAAGAACGTGAGAGATGCTGTGTTGCTTTACTGAGAGATGGAGGAAGAGAGGGAGGTAGCAAAGAGTGATGTGCGAATTGCAACCTCCGAGCTTGGCTGTTTAGAAAGCCCCAGGCCACATGTGTGTGTGTGTCTGTGTGTGTGTGCAGGTGTATTTGTCTGTCTGTGAGGCAGTCAAGTGGCCACCCACACCATCCTTTGAGTGTATCTATGTGTACATTTGAATGTGTGTGTGTGTGTGTCTTTATTGCTCTTTCAGGAACATGGCCAAAGGGTTGAAGCGTTCCAATCAATAGCTGAACCACACACACATATAAAGGCAAATACTAGTAATTTACTACAAGGATCTAATACTTGTAATACTGTATACTGAAGGCTTTAACTCTTCTACTGTAGTTGTGCAACAGCTATGCAAAATAACAATGATGCCAGGAAAACACGTTAGCATCAAAAGGATAATTTTTGTAAGTACGACTTTGAAAAATCTGAAAGCAAGAAGAAACCTGTGGATAAAACTTTCTCTGATTTGCTTAACTTTAGAGCAGTCTCTCTGTAAAATGATTATGCTTATTCCTCCTCATAAAGGCTTGTATTGCTAATTTATTTTCAGGAACAAACACCAAGATGCCAGCTTGAAGCTTTCTTTGTTATATTTACTTTTTCCATTTATTTTCACCACAACTAAGCTAATGTTTTTCACATTTCAGAAAATGTATTAGTGTTGCTTAGGCTGCTTTTACCTCAGGCATAAATTTTGCATTAATCAATAGAGGCACTTCCTCCGTTTCATTACATGTCGACTTCTCTTATTCATCACATCGCTCCACTGACTCACTATTGACATTAATGACACAGCCATTTTTAAAACCTTTTATTCATCAAGAAAAGTATTATTGAGGGTCAGGCTTCTTGTTTTGGAACTCGGAGATGAATTGCATGCCATCCGATGTAGGAGGATCTCTATTTTTACACATCCAACAGGCTTGTTTAATTGTGAACATCTTTTTTCTTCTCAAAAATCATGAACAGCTGCTGTGAACCAGTGGAGACGTAGGTCTGTATCCCGCATTCAGATACAGAAATTGGAAAAGGTCATTACAGACAGAGTTGAGTTTGGTAAACACATCCCGTGCTGTCAAACACATTGTCTTTGTCAAGTCAAAGCGATAATATGTCACGCTACAATTTGTTCTGATTCTGATAAATCGTGAACACGTGGAAGATTGTAATGCCTCACTTCCTGTTCGCAGTGAGAGTGTTAGGAGCCTGCATGTGTGTGTGTGTGTGTGTGTTTGTGACTCATGAACCTGTGATGCTTTCTGCATTGTTATTATATAACTGTCCCTGCACACACAGACCGATATTACGGACAACACACTCTGGCAGCTAGACGGAACGATCTCTCCTCTCTCACACATAGTGAGTTGTTCTCACTCCAGTCTTGTCCTGGACTATGTTTATGTGTGTGTGCGTGTGTGAGAGAGAGAGCAGAACTTTCAATCCCAAACAAACATTCAATAGGATGAGCTGAAGCTAAGAGAGGAACTGCTTAGAGGGATGAGTGAACTAAATTAAGGGGGGGTCTGTCTACTGATAAAGCACACTAAATTTCAATTAAATTAAGTGGAGATTTTAGTTTAGTGTAGCTTTGTCTGCTTTTTTGCCTTTTTTGTAGTAACATGTTACACTGTGGGCAGCATGGTGGTTCAGTGCTTAACACTGTCACCTCACAGGAAGAAGATACTAGGTTCCAATCCGTGTTTCCGTGTTCTCCCTCTGGCTTCCTTCCAAGTCGAATGAGGTGGGCGTTAAGTTAATTGGCGATTAAAAATTGGGTGAAGCTGTGGAAGGTTTTCTGTTAGCCCTGTGATATGTTGGTAACCTGCCTATGGTGTACTCTGTCTCTCCTCCATGACAGCTGGGATAGGCTCCATCCCCCCCGTGACCCTGAATTTGATAAGTGGAAGAAAATAGATGGATGCTGCAGTGCTTGGATTTTTGTGTTAGCTGTCAGCCTTTAACAAGACAACAAAGCAGCACATGCTTTGTCCTTTTACTGCATTTTACAAGTTTAATTCATCCATACCTTTTTTTATTGTAATTTCCCAAATCAAAAAGCTGAAAGGAACTTGCAATCTACCATCAAGCATTTCCATAAAAGTGCTTTGAAATAAATCCTTTAAATTATTCAGTACCAAATTAAGACAACAGAAAGTAAAGATTACTTTTGTTTTTTTGTCAACATGTAAGTACTTTGGCCCCAAAATATAATTTTATGTATATAGTTATGTTTGAATTCACTTTACATGAAGCTCTATTACAGATACAACAGCAATGCACATCTTTAAAGTGAAAATTTTGAAGATGCACTTTATTTTTTATTACATATATAAAATGTTATATGTAAAAGTTTAAAAGCTCTAAGCACACAGAAATATATAGCTTTCAAAGGAAAACAAGGGAAGCAAACGAGAAGCAAAGCAAATGGCTCATCACATCACAACAGCTACAAAGACAAAAACAAATACTACCCCCACACAAACACATTATATTTATACACAAGTTACTTCAGTGGGAAAATGGACCGGATTATTTAATCCACTTTATGGGCCAGATTTAGCCCACTGAAGAGTCCAGCCTGGCTGGATGTGTTTTTAAAACACTGCACAGAAGGACTTGTGACAAACTACTACTAGTTCACTATTTGTTTTTTCTTTAACTGGTTTCTTACAGACAGTGACATAACCAATGTCATGCCAGACCACAAAGCATAGAGAGAGCTGGTGCTGGCACAGTTATATTTACCTTCAGTGACATTGCTGAGATATTATGGAAATTTCATGTATTTTGCTTAAGACAAAAACAATTCGAGTTGCCTGTTATTTGTTTTGTAGATGGACTGTTCATTATTGTGATTTAGGTGTTTTCTTTTCATTTCTTTGGTATTTTTTGTGGATTATTATGCAATGGTTTCAGTGGCCTGGCCCTCTTGGGATCAAACTTGGCTCTATGTGGCCAATGAACTAAAGTGAATCTGACACCCCTGATTAAATAGAATGCACACAAAAGGAAAAAATGCACTAGATATTCAGTTTTTATAGCTGTAAATTTCAAAATAGGAATAATGTCATTTCTTCACAGAGCTGAGCTCTACGTAGTTGCCAACACAAGACAACTGCCAATTTCTCAACATTCCATGTAAATGTCCTTAGAGAGAGTTTGTTGGAGATAAAAGGCTTGTGAAAACTCTAACTGGACAAGCAGAGTGGGAAATAGTATTTATATCCTTTAGATTTTGTAATCAAACACAGAAACTCATCTACTATACCACAATTCTCCAGAGCTTCACATATGTTGCAACACATGACAACATGCAGACGGACTGATGACACTAAATACTGTTCTCTCTCTAAGCAGCCAAAGCAATAAAGTGTGGCAATACTACATGCATAACAGTATAGGGTTACTAATAAAAAATAATAATAATGATAATAGTAATAATAACATCAACATCATTTGGAACAATAACAACGATTATTATCAGTTGTAAATTGAAATGACTGTTGCCTCACAGCTGACTGGCTCGAGTGCTTCTATGTGAAGTTTGCATATTATTCTCTGTGTGCCTGCTTGGGTTTTCTCTCATTACTCAGGCTTCCTCCCACAGTTTAAAGACATGATTTTTCGATTAAGTGATTCTTAATTGTTCGTGGCTGTAAATCTGACTATGCATGGTTGTTTGTTTCCCTCTATCCGTGGTGTTCCCTGCCTCTGGCTCCACGACAGCTAAGCTATGTCTCAGGTCCTCTGCGACACTGACCTGGAAGATATGGATGGAGATGGATGAATAGATGTATAATTGTTAATATGAACTAAATAGTAAAAATAATTTTGTATGTAATGAACTGCAGGGTTATTGTAAAGTGGTTTTTAAAACCTTTGTTAATAAATACTATATAGTGAGTCTGTTCTTTTATTTAAATGCTATTATAAAGGTACCATACACTGTATGTAAAAGATGGACATAGTCACTATGACTTCAGTCAGCAAATAATAATTTAATAAAAAGAATGAACGTTAAAGGCGCTTGTACTGTTGCGTCACTTTTCAGACCCAGAACCTACACCCATCATTTATGCACCGTCAGTGGTTTAAATGAATGATTACAATACTATTTTAGAAGATGGTGATAAGCAAACCTGCAGCTTGTGTCTCGTTATACTTACCATTTTGATTTTTTTGATACTTTAGTTTATTTGTGCCTTTACTAGCTGGTTTGGTTTAGACACCAGACTTACTGGGCTGGGTATTGGTGCAACACGGACATCACAGGCTTAATGCTAAAGAGAACTTTGTGTTTAGGCAGCTTTGACTTAATAACTGTATTTTCTGTTCTGGGAGTGAGAATACATGATTCATAAAACATACACCAACCAATGACTGATAAACATTTAGCATTTCATTGGTTGCTAGCAGTATTTTATTTCCTAAATTTTAAAAACTAATAGTTTACGATTTATAAGCAATTTTGGTGGTTTTATACAGAAAGTAGGGCCCATTGTCACAGTAGCTATCACACATTTCTAAGGTGCTACACTCGTTCTGTAGCAAAACAGCTCCAGACACTGTGTAGAGCTTGTAATACCCCATAGATTAGAGAAAAGCAGGCGATGATAGGAAAAGAAAAGGGGGTGAGGGTGAGGGACAGGAACAGTTAGAGAAAGAGAAATTGAGGGAATCAGGTATTGCCTGTAGCCACAACAGCACTCCATCATTTCTTCAGCTCTATTTTCTGGTATTCCCTCTCTCTGATGTTCTTTCGGTGTCCCATTCTCCCTCTTCTCATCCATCTCCTCACAGCTCTCTCTGACAGTCTATTTGGCCCACACAGCCCTGTCATCCATTCAACCTGTCAGTCCTGGGTACGGCACCAATCTCAGAGCAACTCCTGATTGGAGCTGGGCAGACAGGACCCTTGGTTAGAATGTCCATGCCACCCTTTAAAGCCCAGGAGTTCAGCTCCTGTGACGGGTGGGTCACAGAACTGAACCCCACAGTGAGGGGATCGGAAGTTCAGTCCCCGTGGAGCTCAGTGTTCATCGCTTGTTTCAAGGTTGTCACTTAATCTACGTTAACCCTGTTACTGCATTAAAGGATCCCCTCTGTGGAAAATCACTAAGTTGTCTTAATAATACATCACATACAACGCTACCACATGTATCACATTTTTAAAGACATATGGTGACATTAGTTATGTAATTTGTAGCATAGAAAGCAGATAAAGAGCATCAATTGATCTAATTCCACTGTGAAAGACACTGTAAAATTGTTGTGCACACAACTAACAAATAATATTTTGCTTCATTAAAGAGAGATTGGTGGGGTTTATGATAATTGCAAGGCTCTGTCATTTTTCCACATCCTCATTAAATCTTTGGATTCAAACATGCAAACATCAATTTCCTAAAGTTAACACATGTTCTTCCTTTGTTCTATTTGCACCTCCAGGCACATTTACACTGAACTATTTAACCTGAAAGGTCACTGCACAACGATACCAAACATGAATGTCATAAGTTTAAAAAAATGTATAAATAAATTTTTAAGAAATCTCTCAATACCAGTGTTTACTCCAAGTTACAGTGTATGTGTCAGAGTAAAGTCAAAGGGCTTTTTGCAGCATTGACCTTCATAGCTGAGTGGAGACAGGCACCACTTAGATAACCCATGGCAGAGCTTTAATATTCTCTGGGGACTCTGAGCACTAAGAAGTGCCTGCAGCCCTGACACAGCAAGTCTCTTTTGATCAAACCGTCAACCCACATGTCACCGAAAATGTCACACATAATAAAACTGGAAATACGTCTTTTAACACAAGGACATAGCTAACTACACTTTTACCATGTCTGGGGAATTTTATGTTTTTTGTATTCTCTAGTTGATAAGCATTTATTTTTTGCTATTTTGATTTCTCTTATAAAGTTGACCTATATGCTATCTGTACTTCTTCTTCTATGCCTCTTTTATAGACCCGAATATTTGTTACACAACCTAGTATTTGATCTAAGGGATAAAGTGACATTGGACTGCAGCATTCCTCTTTGTTAGTTTTAATGTAACTGCAGGGTTGTAAGGCTACTGTACTCCACTGCTGAAACAAAGGAGTTAAAGTGTGTGGGAGGAAAGCCTGGGAGGAAAGCTGAGCAAGCGAGATAGAGATGAGCCTATCCAAAAATCACTACAACACGCCTACAATACTCCTATAGGGACCTACGGTGTTTGTGGTACCCAACAGTAAATTTGCCTTACATGTAATTGCCTCCTACAATTTGTGTTTTTTGTATTTGCGCTTTTATTTCTCCCCTGTGTCACAGAGTTCACCAATAATGTGCCAGTGTGGTGGATGTTAGATAAATGTAGAGTGTGAAAATATATTATTTTACTCACAATATGCATTTATTCAGCATTTGTTCATATTCACGTTATAACTCGTCAATATGAATTAATACTTAGACACTTTTCAATTAATTCAACAGTTCAAAAGCCCTCTCCCACATGTAAAACTTTAAATTATAATTAACAAAACTACTTAAAATAGCAGTAAAAGCCACTAATTAAGCAGTGAGATTCTATTAGAGTTACTATACATCAATTTATAGACTATAACCACTAATTTCACAATTTATGAACAGCATTTGTTTGCAAGTCATGCTGTAGGATATATTATATGTTGTGTGTATGTTTTTAATTTAAATGATCAAGCATGCAGTAACTTTAGTACAATGTGTTTTTAACTAGAGTGCATGTACAGTGTGCATGCAAGTAATAAAATAAATGTACTTACATGGCACCAGCTAACACTTTATAGATTCTTGTTAATCTCCTCTCTGTCCACCTACTTGAATATTACATAATGTTAATCCGTGGGAGGCAAAATATTGTGAGGAAGAGGTCAACATGAACTTACTGCAACCACCCCTCCCTGTAACTCCCTATTTAGTGTTATATCTTTCCATAGAAGGGTGTACGTGTTTGCAGCAATATGATCACCAGAGACAGAGAGAGTTTTTGGATGAGGAGAGAGACACAGAAAGCGATACAGAGCAATTTGCTGCTTACCTGCAAAAATGTAGGAATATGTGCCAGGATTCCTTTCACCAGCTCCTTAATGTCGCCTCACATCACTGACAACAGAACAACAACATCCCTGCTGGATCACCGGCACTCAGTCCAAAGGTCCTCGGAGAGCTCTCTCTCTCTCTCTCTCTCTCTCTCTCTCTCTCTCTCTCTCCTGGGACTTGGCCCACCTCCTCAGAATAGCGCTTCGTTAAACTCTCGGTGATACCGGAGGTTTTACCCTGCACAATGATCAAAACTGAGCGAGCAGGTGCTCCGAGCGTCCGAGCATCCTCGCCTCTGCGGTCCCGTACTCACAATCCAAACTGCCTCACGATCAGCATCACCACTGTTACTATCCTCCGATCCCGCAGAGCTTTATTTTCCGTTCTTCTTCTTCCGCTTCTTCTACGACCATTCCTTCGTCGATAGCATCATCACTCTCATCTTCATCCCCGTCCTCGCCATCATCATCGTCATCTGTCGCGCTTTTCTTACCCGCATCCTCACCTCCCTCGCCTGCCTCTGTCCTCTTGCTTCCTCGTCGTGTTTCTGTCCCGTGGCTCTGCAGCCAAGTAAGTGTGTCATGCCTGGGAAGAGAAGCGCATCATCCAGGGCAGGCATATGCCAATAGTAAGACAGGCAGCCAGGAAATCCCTCACCAAAAACAAAGCGCAGTTACGCTCCGATACATTTAGGATAGCATTTAATTTAGGATGTATGAAAAAATCAGTAACTGAAAGCGAACTGTTGAAACCATTAAAAAAAAGTTTGAACGCTAATATTTTAATGATGCCCTAACACGCAGTGGTCCACACTCGGTTAATCTTGGAGGTTTGATGGAGGTTACTCTATTACTCTAAGGTTATTAGTTAATGTTTCTCACCTGGACCATCCAGCCTATAAATGATGCCCCGCTAGTTAACCTGCTATTAGGCTTCTGCGTTTGCACTTTGAACAACCTGGCAACTCATATGGCTCACAATCACTCACTGCCTTGCTGAAATTACTGACTTTCCCATATATATATATTTTTTAAAGTTTAATAAAATACATTTATTAAAACTAAACTACATCCCTTGCCATTTCCAGCTGGCCACTTTCCCAAAGCTAGTTTTTGACAAATGGGGGCCTGTCCTGTATTTAAACCCCCAGGACCTCCTGCACACCAAGAAACGATCAATATTACAAATCCAGCAAATGTCATAGTGTGTTTAAAGCTTGCAGCCTGGAGGTTTCTACTTCAGTCCGAGATGTAATGGGAGCTTCTTTATCACAGATCTTGAGGTCAGACTGTGCATTCCCTTGGGCAGCTTCTGTGTTTGTAGTAAAGAAAGCTAAAGTATAGCATGCATGTGTTTTTCAAATACATCTATGTTAGCAGCATCATTTTGCACAAACCCATGAAAAAAATGAAAATGATGTTCCCAGTTCAATATGGAAAAACAGGCAGCCAGGGCACAGAGCCTTAACCTAGACCTCATCCAATACTGTTGGGCTTAACTGCATCCCCAACTGTTAGCCAGGCCTTATCACCCAACATCAGTTGCCAGACCTCATTAATGCCGTTGTGGCTGAATGGAAATCCCTTCAGCCATGTTCTAAAATCCTGTAGAAAGTCTTCCCAAAACAGTGCAGGCTGTTACAGCAGCATGCTAATGCTTAGGTGTAATACTGAATCCCCACAGGTGAATTTGATTTTTGCTGGTTAATTTACAGGCATATGCGACTGACTTTTCTGTTTGAGCAAGGCTGCACTGTCACGGTAGACCTTTGCATTGCTGTAATAATTATATATCAGAATAGAAAATAAAATGGAAACAAAAACAAACAAACAAAATAGAAAATTCTATTAAAAAACTTGATCAGACCATAAAAAAGGATATTGTGAAGGATTTTCTATTAAAATAATGCCTATTTTGGTGAGACAGTGGAGGTGTCAAACTGATGTAATGTCATCTGAGATTAATCTTTTAATCTGAAATGGGATTAGTGTTTTTAATGACTGGGGTTAGAAGCATGTAGATGTTCAGAAAGTTGATTCAAACATGTCTTGAAAGACAGTGAGAAATTCAGATTGACCGTAAATATGATCTGTTCGAGAAAGAAGCTTCAGAACTGAGGCTCTTCACAACAAGTATTTTAACATTCGCTTTTAATCTATTTTCCTTATTTACATTTTTATGAGTAAGACGTCTGAGTCTCCTGAGAGTTCTTACAGTAAATCTCATCTCACATAATTTCCAAAACAATAATAAGTAGCACTTTTCCCTACAATATTTGCTGTAATCAAGGACTGTTTTTATAATGCTGTTGTAGATTCACCAACCTTATGGTCTCAACTGGCACCAAATTTCATTCTTCTTGTTGTCTATTTGTCATAATTCTGCCTTGGGGTTTGCCGTTATTGGCCACAACATCGTGCATCACACTATCCACCCACCAGATGTCCTCAGTCTTCCATTGTTTTCTACTAGTCACCTGTCTGCACGAACCCATCGCACCTGGTTCTAATCCCCTTCAGTCAGCTCACCTGCGTCCACTTCCTCGTTTTGGTGATCCCTCAGAACATAGTTCCCCACTCTCCACTTACCAGGTTGCATTTTGACCTTCATGCTGCTGCATCTAAGTGACCATCTGTCTGTTTTTGACTCTGAAACCTGGACTCGGGCTTTGACTGCTCCTTTTGACTGCTCCTTTTGACTGCGGTTGCATTTTGTTCTTTTGACGTTAGACATGACCGGTTTGCTGTATAACTCTTTTCTGTTATACCTAAACAACAAAATCCCATAAACAACATTTAGTTCGGAGATATAATGTGATTATAATATGGAAATTTTCTTTAGATTTATTTACATAAAGTGAGTGTCTCATTTTGTGGTGCTTTTAAATAATCCTTTTCTTGAAAGGAAAATCCTGTTTCATATCGTAATCAGGATATCTTTAAGTAACGGATTGAAAAGTACTATTATGTCTTACTCATCTTCTTAACAAAATGAACCAAATGTCTAGGAAAACCATGGAAGGATGTATTTAACGGTTTGAACCACAGTGTGGAGACAGCGCACTTCCAGTTTTCTTATAGAGCTAGCTGTCTGCTCAGGTAGTGCTGTTTCCCCTTTGCTGGTAAATACTGCATCTCATTTTGAGTGCACATTAACAGTATCAAAGATACAAACCTGTGACAACTGCACCCCTGCTACAATGTTCACTCCTAACCAAAAAAGTATGTATGCAGTGCTTTTCTCCCTGTACATCAATGCACATTTCCATCATATCTGAAATTTATATTTCATGCATAATTAATCAATAGTTAAGATAAAGCTGAACTTTTTTAGTGCTTTCATTATTTGCGCTGTCATCATTGGTGCAATATTTTGACATCATTTAAAATCGCCTTTGATTCAGCAGTACCAGCTGTTCCAAGGCTCCTTAACAGGATATGGAGAAAACAAAGAGTGTTGAGCATGGAGAGGATGGAAGGAAAAAGAATATCTTTTTCTTCACATTGTGAAGCGTTTATTGTTCACAGGCAGGATGTTAGTCAAACAGGTCTCCTTGTTGTGTGGAGAAACATCTCGTAGTGCATTTTTCACTAGAAAATGCCTCGGGTGTCTTTTCTTTAGTCAAACAGGGAACCACGGCATGTCTGTGGTTCCAACAAATATGAGCTTTTAGACATGGGCAGTGTCTGCGTTTGTGCTCCTGTTTTTGTAGGGCTGTTTTGAACTTGGGTTTATTTGTCAGTGTGTCATTGGGATGTTTGATGCAGCTCTGCTTTTGTGATGGTTGACTGCAGTGCTTTTTAAACCAGGAATGAGGGCTAGGACTGCTGCCAATGGGCATACATTTGGGAGGGGTACTGGTAAATTTCAGTAATCTGCTCTGCCATGACTTACACATTGAACCTTTACATCTGGCAATTCCATGATCTACCTATTTATCTACATGCCACAGCTTTATTTCTTCCCATTACAAAGACAACAGCACATCTGCTTTACAGACCGTCAGAGGACATGAAAACAAAAGCAACCCAATTGCAAATCCTCATGCACAACACGAGGCCAGAACCTTTGTATGTCAGTGTTTAGTCTGTAGATGTTTGTGTTACACCACACTGAAATATTTGCACAGACAAGCAAAAGAAAACATTTTTCTCCTTCTGCAATAACAACAGAGACAGACCGTTTTATTTACGAGATTTTATCGAAAGAGCTTGGCGAGAAGACGAGTTGGAAGGCTTTATAAAAAACATCAGTTTATCTGTGACAATGGAAGAAATTCTTCATGTTTGATTGGACAGAAAGAAAATCCATTTTCGAAAGATTGCTCCCTGTTAAAGCCCATTGACATTTATATTGACTTCTTTTTACTGTAAGATCAAAGTGTTTCAGATCCAAAATACCACAGTGCACATGTAATTAGGCACAGGTGCATGAGTTTGTGGAAGGCACAACATTTAGATTTATTCATTTAAAAATAGTTTTTTTTAATGTCACCCTCTTTATGCAACATTTCTTTGAAAGTTTCTTTTAAATGACTTCTAAATGAAAACATTCTTTGGTTGCATCATAGACATTTTCTCTTGGCTGCACATGAGTTGGAAAATTGAAGACATTTGTGCATTTCTTTTCCATTATTTTCTGCTGAGTCATTTTAGATCTGAGATCACAGTTTTGACAGTTTGAAATATTCTTTAACTTTCATCTAGCATCTATAATGAATGTCTAAAGGGTAAATCTAAAGGGTCTAAAATATAAATGTTTCTTCTTACACTAACAATACTCTGTGTAAACTATTAGACCTACAATCTGAAGGATAATGTAAGGGTAGATTGTTAGCTCTTGTTGAAATCTTGAAATAAGGCTGCAAATATAGAATATCAGAAGGAAATATCATGCCTAAAAACCTACGCATATCATATACCTTAACCAAAATAATCTGAAGCAGTGTGAGCACTTAAAACGTTTCCCTTACAGATACCTGTGCCACTCTCTCACATTCATCTGTGCTATTTTTTTATGCCAACAAACAACAACAGCCGCTCTTGACAAGACAGAGCGCTCTCTAACTGGATTACATGCTGGAGTCATGTAAACAGCTACCCGTATCAACTCCTTTTGCATGTAAACACATACTGCACCCCACTTCAAAATTCAGACTTTCTTTGATCAGGCTTCAAAGGATTATCCATTTGCAGTCTCCATGTAATCTTTTTCAAGTATAAGCATGCCTCACTTTAATAGTCTGATTTTTGTAGTTTGACCGTAGCACAACGTTTAGCACGTGGCTGCCGGCTAGTCCTGTCCCATCCTCACCACAAATGGACCAAAGTTGAGATGAGGCTGAGACACAAGTAGAGATGGGATGGAAGTATGTCTCTCTCCTCTCTCATTCAACATTTTCTTTCCTTTTCAGTCTCTCTTCTTCATGCAGACATCTGTCACATCTCCCAGCTATGCTGCTTGCCTGAATAACTGATGACAGACTGGTGTCTGTGCATCTCAAAAATCACAGTAAAAGCTATTTAAAAGCATCCCACTTTCTTATTAGACTGAATTAGGGTGTAATTGTAAATGTGAGAAAATATGAAAGCTTGAATGCTGATAAATGTGCAGGGCTTGAGGGTCGTAAAGTCATTGTGCTCTCTAGGTAGAGCTAATGAGAAGTTCATTGTTTAAACATACAAAGTCTTTAAACCAGAGTGTTCTAATGGGAAAAATATGTTGTTCATTCAGATGCTGACAACCACTAATGACTGCTGGTTCTCAGAAGCAATGGTAAAAGTAGGGTGGTATAGAGTGTAGGATAATCAGTATTTTTTAATATGCATATGAATTATTTTGTAAGGCTAATTATGTATTCTGATGTTAACATCAAAAGACTTGTGAAAAGGTTTATAAATATATACAGGTATTAGCTTGTAGGTCGATATAAGGCCAGTAATACTGCACCGAGTAAAGCCTGAGGGTGTAAGAACACTGGTCCTAATTTATAGCATAATTTATCAGCTAGATCAAGATCACAAAATTTCCACTCTCGAAGTCTTAACTCTGTCTTAAATCTGTGTGTGTGTGTGTGTGTGTGTGTGTGGCTCCCAAGAAGTCCCAAAAGAGCGGATGTCACTCTGGTATTTCCTTCTTATTCACGTCTGTGTCTGTTTCTCTGTTTTAACCCCGTGGACATGTAGAATGAGTCACGTCGCATATGGACATGATCACATATGGAGGTCTGACACCCAAATCCACTACAGGCCCTACAACAATAAAACTGCACGATCCTGAGGTGAATTTACACTCATGTTAAAAAAGGAGAAAAACACAGGATATCCTCCAACTGACATCTGATCGCTTGTCAAGGATTAAGGGAGGGAGATCAGAGCTTTTCCTCACACGGCCCCACAATGTGTAATCTTTGACATGCTGGATCATTTTACACAAAGGAACAGAGCTGGTCTCACCGTGTTAGAGAACTTGCTAGTATTTTGGTTTTTCAGACCCATGTTGACACTTTAAACCTGACAAAAAAACATTTAGTGGGTTATCCCGGTAAATTCCACTTTTTCTTTGCATGAGACTTAGGTGTGTTTTTGTCATGAAAAGGCAGACACACCACATATGGTACCTGCTGTTCTTTTTCTTTGTTTCTTGTTGTTCTTCAACAGAGTGATGTGACAGAAAATATTGTTCATGTTCGCCTCCTTTTCTCTTGGATTTCTTACATGAGTCACAGGCACTTTTGATACTGAGTAAAACCTTAAAAAAACTTGAAGATTAGTTAGATGTTTAAGAATTCTCACCCCTATCATATTAATTTGTTGAACAGTATCTGGCCATTAAGGATCTTGTGATTAAGTTTGGTTGATTATGTAAACAAAAAAAGCTTTGTGTTGAATGAAAACACCCCATTGAGTTGTTTTTAGCCCATCAAATTTTTATTATCAGTCCTTCACATATATGCATATACTATAATCTCAGGGATTGCTATTACTCTGTGGAGCATTAAATATTTTCAATATGTAGTTTTTTAAATGTTCTTTCAAGCTGTATTGTAAGCCTTCCAGTATAAAGTGCTCTAGAAAAGTCTTAAGTCACTCCTCATTTCTTTATATTCTGCTTGCAAAATGGTAAATATGTGCAGCTATCTATTCAATAATGTGCAAACACACATGGAAATACACTATATGAGGCAAAAACAGAATTTGGACAGTTCCAACAAACTTAAAAGTCAATATTTATTATCAGCACCTTTATTCTTCAGTAGAGTCTGAACTCAAGTCAAGTCCTCTTCCAATTTCTTTAAGTACTCTTAATAGTAATAGTTCTCCAGGCTTCTTGAAGGACATTCGAAAGCTCTTCTTTGGTTGCTGGCTGAATTTCTCTGTTTCCTCTGTATTATTGTAGGGTCTTTACTTTACAATATAAAGCACCTTGAGGCAACAGTTTTTGTAATTTGGCGACGTATAAATAAAAAGGAATTAGAGTGCCTTTAGTTCTGTCAAGATCCCACAATACTTCAATAATGTTGAGTTCTGGGCGCTGGAGAGGTTATTCAAAGTGTGTTTTTCTGTCCAGGTATGCTTTTACTGTATTAGCAGTTTTCTTGGCATCACTGTCATGCTGAAAAGTTTCTTAAGGAAATGACTTTCACATGTTCATCTGCTGTAGATAGTCTTTTTTTTTTTTCTTTTGCCCTTCACTTGTCCAGTTTCATTACATTTTTAAGGACACCCTTGACACCTTGCTGAGATTTGCCAAGTTTGCAGCTAATAGCTCTCTGGGATATTATATTCATTGATTTGGCTGAAGAAATCAGAAAAAATTATGTATTTTTGCGACAGGCTGCTAATAAAATACCTAAAGATACAATTTACAATATTTTTTCTTTGCTAAGTTGTTTGTTATGTGTAGGTACACCACTTGTTGAGTTAGGTGCTTTTTTATGCTTGACCGATTCATAGGTCAGTTAAATAGATTAACAAACACACCAAAAAGCAAACAAACAAAATCATTCCTCTGAAAATGGCCTGGGTTGAAAAAGAATTAAAAAGCAGCCAAAGACCTTCAGAAAATCTATGTGGAGGACTATTGCTGAAGACCACTTAAAAATACAAGAACCTCTGGCTACTTGAAGTCATCTGGGGTGGCTCAAAACTGGAGGCAGCCACTTACTGGCATCATGTATCATATCATCAGATAGTGGAATTTACAAGCTGATGCAATTTGAAATGGTTGTAAGAGCTTACTTGAATACTTTTTAGTATAAAAATAAACCGGTGAGCTAGTACATCCACATTTATTCAGCACAGATGTCTTGGCTGTAGCTCAGGAGGTAGAGCAGCTCATCTACTAATTGGAAGGTTGGTGGTTTGACCCTTGGCTGCTCCATTCACCTATCATACTATCCTCAGGCAAGATGCTTAACCCAAGTTGCTTCTCAAGCACCCAAGTGTGAATGTTTGATCTACCCTTAGGTGTAGAAAAAAAAGTGCTTCTCTGAATGGGCGAATGAAACATGTTGTGTAAAGCTCAAGCAGAGCAGAAATGTGCTGTACATAAACCAGTCCATTTAACATTTTATAGTTCATTTGGTGAAATATTTTCTTCTGTCCCAAAGTGTCAGTAAAAATCACCAGATAAACAAAACATATTTGAGTGGATTTTTATTCTTCTACACTTACAAAAATTCATGTAATAAAAAGTAGTTGCTGTACACCATAAAACACTATAGAAAACATCGTGTTCACCATCAAAAAAAAGCATTTTTCTTTTTCTTTACATTTTTTTTTTTAAAGAGTAAAGGCACATGTCGCTCCCTTGCAGACCTTAATGTTTTCACACAAGAGAAATGTGGTTTCTTTCCCTTTTTTGTTTTTTTTAACTGGTCTGATACTCATTTGTGTGTATATCTACATGGGTACAGTCATGGTACAATCACAAGCACCCTTGCACACACACACACGCACACACACACACACAAAAGTGGACACACAAGCAGAAAGTTACATATTCACTCGAGGACTCATTCATGCATCAAACACTATTTTCTTTCATGTGCTGAAACTGAATCTAGTTTTCCTTTATACAGCAATTAAAAAAAGAGAGTGTCAAGTTTATAATCCTTTAAATACAGTTATTTAGGCAAAAATAATAGCAACAATAAGAAAAAAATAAACAAGGTGAGGCCAGAGAAAGATCCCTATTAGGCACATTTTTTCTATATACATTTCAAAATAAAATCCCTTGTTGAAACATTAGACAGAAACAGAAGAAAAACACTTAAATGTTGTCTTTTAAACCACACTACATATTTTTGTTTCTTCACGTTCATGTGAAGAACTTTTTTGTGTTGGGATCCCACCCTGAGAGGTTTAATTTTCACTGCTTCGAATGTGACTCCTTCAGCAGGGGAGGTAAATGTCCTCCCACAACCACTGATAACCAACATATCAAATTAATTATGGTACTCGTATGGCTGTCATTGTCCCGTAGCGTGTTATTGTAATACTTGGAAAATGTTGGAAGTTGCAAAATCTGATGAATAAGTGTGGAGAAGCGGGTGAAGAGCTCAAGAAAATTCCTAAAAATGAAAGCATGCTGGGCATGATGGATTGGAAGAAACATGTTAGTCTAAACCAATATGTCCAAGTCTTGGTCCTGGCAGAAAAAAGAAAAAAGAAATATGACACGCTCTGGAAAATATTACGCCATGTCTGACTATATGGTCCATGTTTTGGAAGTGTTTAATGATTGATGTATTCTATTAATGGATTTTTGTCATAAAAATGTATGTGCTACATTTTATATCGTTTTGGAACGAGCTTAACAAGTTGAAAATACTGCTGGCCAAAATTGCTAGCGAATGTCCATCTGCCTCGAATAATGTGCCAGCTTTTCTCACCTAAGTACAGCCAGCACTTGTTGCTTTTAGGAAAGTAGATAATGGAGCACCTGTCTCTGCTACAGCCTGCTGGTTTTTAACAATGAAGTTTTTCTTTTTCATGGGAACACCTTTTAAATAACAGCCATGATTACAATAATAGTGAACATACACACACACACACACACATAAAAAAGATTACTGTTACTTTTAGAGCCACGAAATAGCTTGAAATAACAAGACAAAAAGTTTTTCTTTCACTGCACAATGAAGCAAAATTGAACCAAAGTTTACAAAGTTTGTTTCCATTCTTTGACTCAAACAAAGATGTCAGACAGAAAAATGAGCCATTGCTTGTTCACTGAGCAAGGACATGGATTATAAAACTAGCTAAGATTCTTAGATTCTAGAAATGTTTTTTTTTTTTTTAGCAGTGGTGCTTGTTGTGCCAGAATTTTTAAGAGATATTTGAAGGTTTTTTTACACTTACAAAACAGTGGGTTGCTTTTGACCAAGATCTTGAGTGCAATGCCTAAAAACAATGAGGAGAAATAAACTGAAGGTAAGAGTACTTAAGATTCCATTCCTGCCATTTTGAAGCCACAAAACTGAGACTGTGTTTGTTTGTTTTTGTTTTTTTTAAATAAACGTAATATTTACTGGTGGGATCAGCCTTCTTTCATGAGGATGGCAAATTGTACAGGTCAAAAAAAACACATCTTTGCTCTGAGGTGTTTCTGTTCAGCTGGAAAACTAATCATTGCTCTGCATTGTTCTTTTCGTCTTTCTTTCTTCTTAACCCCCAACCTCATCCCATGCGGCTCCTTGCCTCGCTCCCTCTTCCTCTTCAAGCCCATTTCTCAGGCTGGACTTGCAGGAAGTGAGCACAATGTGTTGGCCCAGGAGAAAGATAACACAGACAGGAAGAGGCGGGCACAACCTCCCAGATGGACAGGAAGTTGAGTCCACTGTTTGGTCTCACTGATTAGACGACGGAGAAAAAGACAGCGCCGAGGAGATATGGTGAGGCAAACAAGGAGAGCAAAGCTAAGACTGAGGAGAAGGAACTGGCTAAGTGTATATATATATATATATTTAAACCCCAACAGGAAGGCGTTGAGAGGACTTCCAGCTATTGTCTCACTGTTTATCAAAAGGCATTCCAAGCAGGACTGAGTTTTAAGGGAACAAGTTCAACTCCGATTCCTGGGACTGAATAGTAGGTTAAATAAACTGAAATGAAATTACTTTTTTTTAAAAAGAAAAAAGAAACACACTACGCTGTGTGTGTGTTCAGTAGGGTGGTACTATCAGCAACAATTGGTACTAGATTCACAGATGTCACAATAATCACAGACAATGGTGACCTTCTACCTTCGTGGTGCTTTATGAATGAATGCAGAAACAATGGTTTATTTCCTGGGCATTTGTTCGTGCAATAATCTAAAAGATCTGTGATTATTGTTTAAACGCTACCGAGTGCGGCCTTGCGATTGGTTGTTCCTGATTACTTAAGAGACGGGGCAGGCCAAATATCCAGCATATCTGGAAAGGAAAAAAGGAGCTACTTTGGTTTTTGAGAAGCTCTTGTGGGTATTTCTCATATTTATTGACATTTTATAGACAAAACTTCAATTTGACGCCAAGGAGCGCCGTATCCGTTGCTAAGTAGAATATCCTTACTATGTAATGCTAAAATTCAAGGTAGAAATAATCCTACACAACTATTAGGAGAAACTATTACCTAACTTTTAGTAGCTATATTAAGTAACCATCTAGACTATCAAAAAGTTTGGGGTATTTTTCATCTCAAGTTTTATGATCTGATAGCAGCCAAGAAGGTTTAGAGGTTAAAGTTATTCAAGCCACCTCAGAGTCATTGTGGCTGCCCAACTAGCTGCTTTTCCAGCTCTGTGCTTCCTGAGTTGTCTGAATTACTTTTGTTCCAGTAGGCCTCTGAGAATTAGGCTTTCATCTCAACAATAACTGTGATGATGGGTTCTGTCAAATAAACCCTCGGAACATGCTGTAATTCTGTCTGAGAAGCAGTAGCGTCATTTCCTTTCTGTCTGTCGATTGTCTTTTCTCTTTTCAGAGCAGAAGATAACTGAGAAAATGGGCAAAATGACTTACTCGGAAAATGACCTTATTCATATCAGAGGGTTGGTTTCAGGAACACAAAGCGGGAAAGTTTTTTTAAGGTTTTCACTTTAAAAAACAGCAAAAAAAAAAAATCAGGGACTTCTGATGCTTCTTTTGAATTCTGTTGACTACTGTTCAGACACCTGATGTCATGTCTGGACCTCAGAAAAATCACGAACTCAATGGACACGTCACAAAATAACCCATCGGACTTGACGCTCTGATGAACAAAGTAGACTTTACAGAGCTGAACTTTCCTCAGAGACGGTCTCTTCTAGTATTTCAGATGAAGAAAACATAACTGGCATCTTGCTGTGATCAAACACTTCAAACCCCTTTGAGCTTAAACTCGCGTGGCTGCTCAGAGTTTCCCAGTACAGTAACCCCCTCAAGCAATCATATTTACAAATCAAATCATCAACTACAGATCAAAAATAAAATCACCTCGTTCTCCCAGTGTTCGTGTCCCTTTTGTCAAATTTATAAAAAAAAACCCCACACATCAAAGTTAGAAGAGATCACACGCCGTATACCAAAAGAGACAGAAAAAAAGAACGAAGGGGGAAAAAAAGATCAGCAGTGAGTTGCTTTCACACGCAGCATTTTGCAGCCCCTGTTGGATTGAATTATTACAATTCCTTTAATTCTCTTTGTAGCAAAATGAACTAATCTTCAGAGTCTGCAATATTATATTAGCAATACATTTTAATGTTAAACAGGATATAAGGATTTAAATATATGAATTCAGTTAATCATACATTAACAGGCCAATATGATGGGGAAGGTTAATGCTTATTTTAGGGGATACAAAATGAATCGTTATAAACTTTTCATCTTCAATAGTCTGTGTCTTTTGCCAAAGTCACCACAGGGGGAAAAATCATATTTCAAAATGCTGCTGCAAAATTATTAAATGCAAAAGAAATTAAGTAATTGAGTAACATCACTGAAAGGGACTGGATTATCCATACCCATCCATAACCAACCCAACTGGCTTCACCTGCTTAGACCTTTTTCAGAATAAAAGGGTTACCGTGTAAAACTCACAACACTGCTGTAAAGGAAAATCCTCATGGTGTGGATCTCGTATTGTCACCAAATAATCAGTCCTCTTGCTAATGTATGAAGCCACTATTTCTATTATTTCTATCAAAGATGTCCTGGTGTTCTGTTCCTTTAAAATCTTTCCAATATTTCACTGGAAACAGGAAAAAAGAAGAGCCTCCTTGACTCAACTTTATGGAGCTTCCAGGATTTTGATGAAGCTTTTTCTTTTCTTTTCTTTTCTTTTGACTGGGAGTGAACAGACAGAGGCACAACACACTAATGGATTCACTGAATTACACATCATAACAGAAGTTAGTCATTGTTACTGGATAAAAAGGAGCTCCCTGATTTTGTTTTGAGGAGCAGGAGAAGTCTCTCAAGAACACGGTTATCTACTGTAGGTCTGTTTCTGTGTGAATGTGTATATTTCCTGCATGCTTCTGGTCAGTATGTGAGTGTATTGCTATGGCTCTTTCTGATTACTGTATCAAGCTGTATGTTTGTTATGTATGTGTATGATTTGTCATTATGTGGTGGTATGTGGTATCAGTACTGATGGTAGTAATCTGGGCCATCTACACCATAGAGCTCTGCCAGGGTCCTGAACCTCGGGCCCCAATCGTTGAGAAAGTCATAATCCAAGTTCGAACCAGTAGAGGAACTTCCCAGAGAGCTGAGACTTCCGGCTAAAGACTCGGGTCCCTCGTAGCCGTAGATGTGGAGAGTGTCATAAGGGAATCCATCTCGGTCGTGATCAGCTTCGTCTTTCTTTACCTCAATCATCGCTGCCATGTCGCCCTTACATGCGGTGGGCTGAGTGTGGTGGGGGGGTTTCTGGACCATGGCGTAGAGTGAGGGGTGGGGGCGGTGATCTTGGTGGCGAAGCAGGGAACCGTCATGGCAAGCGGAAGTGAGGATTGAGACATCATAGCTAAAAGAAAAGAGGATAGAGTGAGTAAATTTGCTGATCACATTTCTTCATCACAGAGATTTTCTGGGTACGGACATTTAAATATGTCCACTGACATATTTATTACAGAATGCTTAATGCTACAGCTCAACTATCAAGTTATATTTGATCTTTTTGTCTTTTTAAATATATTTTAGAAAGTCACCAATAGTAATGTAATGTCTTGGCTACTCTGCAACTTAGATATTCTTATATTAACTTGCGTTTGTGGCTTTTATCGGCAAACAGTGAGTTCTGGTACATTTAATATGGATAGTTTACCTGAATTATGTGGATCTCTAGTGATATTTCGATTTAGATTAGGTGAAACTAAGTCAGTAGATACATAAAAGATGATACGATTAAAGTGCAAATAAATGGAGATATAGGAGGTAGCACACTTTATTATTTGTTGTCAAGGATTTTATAATAATAAAAAGATTATGCAAATAAACCATAAAAAAGCATAAGAAACGTTGAATATATCTGTTTCATTTATTTTAAAAATATGAATATCAGGATGTAAGCAATAGAAACATAAACAGTATAAGGTAAAGAGGAATGTTTAAATGTTTAAAAAGCTGTCTATGTTCCAGTAGACAGTTTCAATCCTACATTTAAATAATTAAAGCTCCCTTCAGTTTTTGTGAGCTGTTTTTTTATGCATGGCAGCCACAAAAGAGAAATTAATGACATAAAAAAGAGCATTAATGGCCTCACTGGCATTGCTGAAAGTGTGAGTAAGAAGCAACATTTATTTTACATTTTTACTTAAAATGGATTTTCTGTCATTCTTTGTCAAGACTTTATAAATTCTTGGGTTTTTGTTGTTTCATTCAGAGGTCAAAAATCTTTCCTTTGAGAGGATTATAAAGAAAATAGAATCAAATGTAAGTCTGCAAAAAAGGGGGGCTGCTGATAAACCATGTCAGCTCATTTCAGTTATATTCAAGTTGTCAGTTTAAAAGTGTATAGCAGTGCTTCTTTTCATCTGCATACCCATTAGTGTCCATCTCTCCTCCTCCCTCCTCATCGTATGTGACCAGCTGCTCATGAATCTCTCCGCTGTTTTTCATATTGGCCAGAGAATCCTTCTGGTAGCGTTTCCTCATCGCGAACAGGATCACTATGACTTAAAAGCAGAAAAGAAACGTGTGTTTAGAATCTACTCGGCTGACATCCAGCACAGCGAATCAAAACTGCTGTTGGTAGAAAATGAAGACATCAAGAGTAAAACAAAAAGACAGACTGCATTTAATCATTTATCCTTTCAGACCAATGGCTCTATGACTGTGAAATCATGATAGAGACTCGCAACCAAAGCAGAATAAGAATGGGGCCAGGAAACAAGTGAGAAAAGTAGAGCACTGACAAGGGAATGAGACTAGAGAACAGTGCAGTGACGAAGGAGAGAAAATGAGGAATAGATGGTTTAAGGTATCTGAGACGTTCGCCCCAAGCGTGAAAACCTTAAGTGAATCTACCCAGCCAGAGACATGCACAGAGTAACTGCACAAAGAAAGACAAGAAAGGGGAGCATAAAAGACAGGAAGGGAATTTCAGTAAACACAACGAGGGAAGTGGAAATGAGTGTGAGAAAACAACGTGCAGGGGTGTTGAGAAGGAAAGGAAAGAGAAGCAGATGACGATGAAATAAACAATTGTGAAAGAGAGAAACGGGGGGAGGGGGTGTAACAATGGGAGTCTTAAATCACAAAATCAATAAAGAAAAAACATTTGTTTCAGTTCAAGAAACAAAGACAATTATCAGACTTGAGACTTTTAATTATGTCTGTCTCAAAAACGATCGAGGTAGCATGCTGTGCACAGGGCAAAATATTCTAGCAGAACAAGGCCTAACTCTAAACCTAATTATACGTGCAAGATTATAGATTATATGAAAGTATAATCTGACTCGAACTGTGACATTAGTAATTTTAAAAATTCCACTGGAACATCAATCAATCTGTGTTCCTATAGTAAGCAGCTATGAACAAGTATGCTGTTATTCATAAATGTCTTTTATTTCCACACAGGAACCCAGCTGTGAGGGAGGTGGGTTGCAAAGTGGCTTAAACATGTAGAGCAACTGTGGGCAGGTTGAAGCAGCTATGCACTTGATTAGATATCAACCAATTGGATGTGTAGAAGGATAACAGCTGAGCTCGACTTCATAGTCTGCATGAAATAGCTCTTTGCTATTGTGTGTAAAACAATCTCAGAGAGAATGATGGGCAGCCCCTTACGATAATCCCCTTATGATTTTATCTGCAGGCTGTTACACTAGAGCCGGTCTGATCATTCATAAACTGAAGCTATAACTGTAATTGTTTCCAGAACAACCAGGCTTACTCTAAAATTAAACGAATTGACTTGTACACAACATTATGATGACATTAAAGTGGGTTCAAAAGGCCAAACTTGATAAAAAGTAGGGTAAAAGAAGCTCAGTAAAGTTTTTGATTACACGCTGCATGTCAGTGGGCACAGAGTACAGAGGAGAAGGAAGCAAGAGAAAAAAGAAGAAAACAAAAAGGGGGGGAGGGTACTGATTGAGGGGAGGAGGAAGTGGAAGAAACTGGCGACTTAGGGGTGAGGAAATCAGGAGAGAAAGAGAGCGACAAGGAGAGAAGGAAGGATACATTTGACATTAGATTAGGCCCCAAGCCTCGGTCCCGATATGAACCTCTTTCTCTCTCAGCGGACGGGCAGCATTAGCCATGCCTTTTAGTTGAGGGTGAGTGGGACTAATTTAAGTTTGCATGGGAAACCAACAGATTAATCTTTTACAACACATGCTCTGCAGTTTAATAAGCTCTGGAGATATCAGACTTAGAGGGACAAGAAAAGAGAGGGGGGGAAAAAGAAGCCCTTTCTTTAGAGAAGAAGGACTGTGAAAAAATGTCTTTTCGTGTGTCAAACCCGGCTTCATGTGAGAAAATGTGCCTGTGAATGGGGAGCACGCTAAATTGCTTTGGGCCCTGACAGATAATGACAAGTGCATTAAATAGTTAATCTAGCCTGTGTTGGGGCTGTTTGATAAAGAGAAGGAGAGATAGAAGGGGGAAGTTAGGGAGACAGAGAGACCCACAGGGAAAGAAACAGAGGAAGGGGGAGATGAAGGGAAAAAATGAAGGGGAAAAGGCCCGATAGTGAAGGAGTGTATTAATAGTTAATAGGTTGAGTGTTTGGTGGTGCTTGATAAGCAGACGCCACCTAAAGAACTGATAAACTCCCCTCATTACCACTCCTATTCTTCTGCTGCTTTTCCCACAATTCTCCTCTTCCATGTCTCTCTTCTTTAACCTCTTTCTGTCTCTCTGTCACTCAGCCGGTCTCATTCCATCTCAATTCACCGTCTTACATCTGTCCGCCTGTTTCACCACTCTCCACATCCAATATCTAAGTCTTGATATACACTTTTTTCCACGTGTCACTTTGCCTCCATCCCCCCTTATCTTAAAGTTCCTCTTCTTTTTTCCTTCCTTCTTCAGTACATCTCATTCCACATCCCTCTTGTTTGGCCAAGTATCTCCAGTGTGCCTCTCATCCAACATGACAACTGTCTCTTTTTCCCAAAGAAATACAAATAAGGCAGGGGGCGAAGTTATCAAAGAGAATATTGAGTGCACAACTACAGGCATTATTTTCACATCCGCCGCTGCATTATTCATAAAACCAACAACACCAGAAGGGGAAAACGTTCCCCGCAAAACACAAATCTTATTTATCGCAAAGCAAGGGCAAGTGAATCTGTGCACGTGTCCCGATCACTCAGCACTGGCTTTTTGCATCTATCACTGATGCTGTCTTCATGAATTTCTCTCAGAGAATAACAATATATACAGAAGTTCTCTGCTTACCGGTAATAAAGTTAAAGAAGAATGAAGAAAAGTACTATTTTTACATTACTGTCTGTCTAAACATTTAGGCATCGATCTTTGATTCAATCTTCAAATATTTCACAAAAGCTTGTTTATTATTTGTTGTGTGTAAATGCAAACAAACCCAAAACAAGGCGAGTGAAAATGTTGTTTTTTTCCCTGTTGTTTAGAATTTTTTTCAAGTCCTATTGTTCATTTTTAAAACTTTTCCTACTTCCAACAACAACATTTTTTTTTATCCAATCTCTATTCCAGGCATAAACATGGCTGTCTACACAGTGGGTTAAAATGTTTCATTGCCCTTTCTGTTTGAAAGTTGTATCTCCTTTTTCACTTCCAGATCCCCTTGGGTGTGCTTTGCTTCATCCATACCCATATTATGTTTGAGTTTTTTCAGCTGCTCTCTCATTAGTTTATTTGGCACATTTTTCCAAGCATGTGACCCCTTTGAGCATTTTTTGTGTTTCCTCCTGGTCTCAAACCAGAGATCTTTCACACATAAGGTGAAAGTGTTAACCACTACACCACAAGACTCACACCCTGGAGTACACTTCAGTGAGTCTCTGAGGGTGAGAAAACACATCTGACCACTGGAGAACAGTGGAAAAATAGATTTTTAGGTAAGATAAATTTCTAGCTTTGAAATCAGTCAAAATGCTTTTGCATTTCACGAGCCAGACCGAGTTCAGAAATTAAACGATTCTGCAAAATGAAAATGGTTTTGTTTCTGAATGTTTATTGGCTTTGTTATTCCAAGAAAAACAGGAAAACATCTTTTTTGGAAAATAGTCAAATGTTGGAAAAAGCCAAAAATAATTACTATTGTAAGACAGAAGATGACATTAAGCAGGTCCTCTGGTATTAAAGGTGAAAAGCTATTGTTTTAAGAAAAAACTTGTCATTTGGATATATGGATTTTCCTGTTGCATTATAATCCCATCATTATGTGCACTGATATTGCACATGCCATTATGTGTAACTTGGACAGATTCTACAATACGAATGCAAAAAAATGCAATAAATATTTCAATGCATTTCCCATACTTTCAGCATAAATGCAAATATGCTGGGAATGATGTGTTTTCACCTTTCTATATATTCTAACACAGACAAGCATAAATAAACTTAAAACAATATAGAGATAGTTACTCAAGCAAGTTCACATGCAACCAAATCAGGATCTATTACCTAATATCATAACAACTTAAAACTTCATTTTCACATCATATTCATGATGGACGGTCTAAAAAAGGATGCTGAAAAACCATATATATTATTATGCTTTCTTCCTGTCAAAATCTGACACCTACAATACCCAGAATGCAACTCAACCACTGATAGATCTGTCAGATATCTGTTCGGGTTTCTTTTGGCCTCAAGCAAAGATGAGCAGAGAACAGACATCATTGCTTTTTATTAACTCCATACCTGCACAACTTCTAGTCATCTGTGACATCATTGAGGTTCAGATTTTATGCAGCTAAAAAATAATTTTCTTATAAACATTAATACTCTTAAAAAAGCCTGTATACAGACTATAGCATTAAAAATCTCAAGGTTAACCCTTTAAGGTGGCTCTAAAAGTCATAACAATGAAACAAGGTAGAAAAAACAAGTAGTATAACAAAAAAGTAAAAAATAACTTACCGAGAATTGTCAGTATGCAAAGCAAAATGGCTGTCAGGGCATGAACACTGACTCCCATTCTCCGAGCCTCAGGTTTGCAATAAGTACGATTCCGGTTGGGATCACACTGACATATCTACAACATATTACCAATCAGTCGGTCAGTACCTTGCCTGAATGTCCATTTACTGAACATTCATTGAAGCTACATATTTACTGCATTAAAACTGGGTTTACAGAGACAAGACATTTCATCTTTACAATTATTTAAAATTATCAGTGCTAAAATAATCTCAAGCAGCTTTCAATATCACACACACAAAAAATGCATACCCCAACTGATACTGTGGAGACGCTGCTCTTGGAGGGATGTCCTCCGTCACTGACCCTTATATCCACCTTGTAATTCTTGGGGTCATCCAGGCTGAACGGGCCCTGTTTCACAATGAGAGCTGCTGTGCCATCTATACAAAGAGATACAAGAAAATACACATAGTAAGTTAAGTACAAAATATCACACCACCTTTGCTTCACAAATTTCCCTTAATTTGCCTCACCCATCACCTCGTTTCACTAAAGCAAAACTAATGCTCACCTGCTCAGTCTACAAAGTCTATTTATGTGAGTCATGCTGAACAGATAAGACTAGATTTGAGATAAGACAGCGAGGAGAGAGTGACTAAATAAAGGCAGAGAGATCATTTGTGGTTACGGCTTTGATGCATTTCAGATTGGAGTCAATTAGGATCATAAATAATCACAGAACATAAAAAATCTGCAAAAGCAAATCCTACAAGGAGCCAAGGCGGTTTTTAAATGAAGTGGCAGAACAAATGTATTAACATAGATCACTCTCCTTTGCAGAAGAATGTTGTTGTCATTGGAAATATCTCTTCATTACAGACTACTCTGTATGTAATTTGGTCTATCAGTGACCAGACAAAGTCTGATACAGAAAACTTTGGTCATCTCATTGCCGTCGTTTACATTTTGATGCCTCTCCATCGATTCTTTTCTGCTTTTCTTGCCCCTCACCCCCCATTTCCTGGCACATGGGAATCCCCAGTGTTAAGACAGAGGTTTACCTTCTCACTCCCATTCAACAAGAGTAACTGCCATATTGACTTGTTGTAATAATGTATGATCTTCAGTTACAATAAAAAAAGGCACCTTGAGATTACTGTTATTGTGACGTTATTAAAAAAGCTATGAAAAAAGAACTGAACTGAATTGCAGTTTTAGTTAAAAGAAACTTGTTGAGTAGATTACATCGATGTCCTTTTCATAGACCTGAGCAACAATACAGTCATTAGTCAAACTCCTGGCAGGCAGAAATTTCCTGCCAAACGCTTTCCTCCACAATATCCCACCACTAGAGGAATTTCAGAGAACACAATGGCAGGAAGGACCCTTCTGAATACTCTCAAATAAAGAAACACATTCAGTAGCTTTGGTTTAAGTTCAAGTTCAAACAAAAACAACTTTGCGATTTTTGACATTTGGACTTGAAGTTCAAATCCAGAGTGTTTAACAGAAGCCCTGATTTTTCACCAGCATGAATAACTTCCTGCCTGAAAGCATTTTCACAAACACTTGCACAGAGTCAAAGTATGTTCTTACACTTAAAGTCCTTTAAAGTGTTGCAATTCTTTTTCATGTACAAGTATTTCCAGCGAAAATCAGGTCACACTGTCTTGTGTGATTTATATAGGGGAATACTGAGAATGTTTACTGAAAAGATCTAGTCAAGTATTTGTTCCATTGTGTGTTGAACACCCAATCATTTCTACCTTGGAAATGAAAATATATTAAATACCTGCACCACAATTTAATTATTTATTTATTGTTTTTAAACTCTTCATGAAGGATATGTGATATTGTTGCTCTTTGAATTTGCAGTTGAAAGAATGCTCATGAACACAAATGAGTATATAAACTCTAAAACTGTGCTGCAGGTATTTCAAGTGTCCGTGTATATGGGAAAAGCAGCAATAATGAATACAGGAGAAGATTCAGTTCTGTAACAATTCCTCAATGCTGTATGGGAAATAAACAGTGATGACACTCTGGTGGTATCCAACCACCTTTTTGCATTGATCTTTAAAATATGCAGAGGTTACAGAGACACACTTGTGTGTATTATCCCAAAAGGCCAAGAGCACATAACATGCAGGACAGTGGAGCTCATTTCAAAGAGAAAAAAGTACATGATAACAAAACAAAAAACCAGACATCAAAAAGAAAAAAAAACTTGCTTGAGAAGCACTGCAATTTCTATTGTTTTTAACCATTTATCTTCACTACAAATACATTCTTTATCTTCTGAATTCTGATTTCTCTGCGCGATGAACTAAACTAAATGATGAGACAAAAGCACGAACATGAATGAGACTAGTCTATATACACAGAGTCTTCCACATAATTTTGACTCTATTCCCAGTCACAGGACATAGGGATGAACAAGGTTCTGCATATAAGGTGCTTAACTAAGTTTACTATCTCAATAACCAAGATAAACCAGATAAAGCCTGTATGACAACATCTGCAAAGGTATGTGTGGAAGGATATGGTTGTAAATGAATCCTTAACTAACCGAATAAAAGATGAAACAGCTTCTGTCCGCCCTTCATCTCATCCCTCCTCTCCGTCTCGTCTCCTGCTCCGTTTTTGTTTGATTTAATCTCTTTCCTCTCTCTCTGGATATTTCTCACTATCCTCTCTTTCTCTTTCTTTTTCTATTTACATATTGTTCTTCCGGCATCCTATTCATCTTTTCTTATTTTGTTTCCTTGTTTTCCTACCTCTCCTTCCCTTTTGTCTGTCCAGCATTAATGGGCTAAGCTTCATGTAGTCATGTGGTCGGAACATGGAGTCCTGTCACTTCACTGTGCAGCTACATTGACTGTTGGAGTGTGAGATTCTTTGTGAATCCCATAATGAAGGTTGTTTTTTGCAAGTTTTAAAGAGCTGGTAGTCGATGAATATTTCAAAAGCCTTCACTTTGCAGCTCTTGTTGTGTATGTGTGTGTTTGTGTCTCTAGGCCATGTTTTAGTTTGTGTGTTAAGTGGTGTGAGGTGTTGTCAGATGGGTTTTGGGGGGCACAGTCTTGAGCCACAGAGGAAAACATCGGTTTGCACTGACAACCAGCACTTTATCAAACAGCTACCTTCTTCTCTCTTCTCTCCTTTTCTCTGTCCCACCTTTCTTGCATCCCTGTTTCCTCTTCACCTTTTTAACCACTGCTCTTAAAATGTGGTGTTTCTAATGTTCTTTCATGTCCTCATCTTCTCTTGCTACTTTGTTCTGCAAGTGTCCTTATTTCATTTTTCATCCCATGCTCTTCTTTCTTCTCCTCCCCTCTCAAGGCACTGCTTTTCCTCCCTCTTCATTAGTTTTAGTCCTCTTTTATCTCAGGTTCTCATCTACTGTTATTCTCCTTCTTCACCCTGGCGTTGTTCCCGCTAGTGCAGGGTCCGCTCTTCGGCAAAGGTTTCTCCATTTGGTTCTGTCCAAGGGGTCCTCGGGTGATGCATTGACAGACTTAATGTCTTCCTTGATTTTGTCGGTCCACCGTTTCTTCAGTCTGCCTCGAGACTGTTATTCTCCATTTAGTTGTCTTGGATTTTCTATTTTTCCTTTCCTTCTTTAATCTTTGCCTTACGTAAAGCATCCATTTCAGTTTTATCTTCATTTTCTTTTTTTCTTTTACTGCTTGTAAGTCTCTTTTGGTTCAGTCCCTCCTGCTCTCCTCTTAGTTCTGAACTTCTTGCCTTTTTTAAAATCTTTTCTTGCACCTAAGCCTAATTTTTCCTTGCTTTTGCACTACTCTGTCTTTCTTTCCTCCTTCAGTTCAACAAGTCAACCCCTCTGGGCACGTGCACGAGTGGAATTTGTTGAGTAAAATTCACATCATTTTTCTGTTTATCTTCAATATGGTTCAGGTTTCAGATTAGATAGATTAAATACTAACACCTTACCTAAATGTTTCATCTGATTACCTTAGGCTTTCATTTACTTATATTTTTTTTTTATTTCTGACTGCAACAGTTGGTATGAATTTCCCTCTGGCTGTCATGGATAATAACTGAATATGATGATAAAAATCATGAATGCACTTTTACTTCTGCTGTTATGTATCCTATATTGAATGACCTCTCCCCTAAAGCTGATACCAACAAATTTCTCTCAGGATCATACCTCTTCATATGTCACATCAGTTAATTCAAGCTAAACCTTTTTCATTTGTAAATATACAGTACACCTACATATTTTTCCCCAAATGACATCAGTACTATTCACTCTTTGAGCTCTTTGCATATGGAATAATCAAAATGAGATGTCTGCATGCTGGCTCCAACTAGCTGGTTCATTTTAGTGTCTACAGACATACTACATCCTGAAAAAGACCACTTGCATCATTTAATGAATGAGAATCAAACAACCATCATGCCTTTGAATCCTTTGACTACTTTGAAGACATTAGTTACAGAGGTTTTAGTATTGTGTGTGTTAATATTAATAAGTTTTCTCTGATTAAAATTCTTTGTTCATCCCTAATATATTCCAATGTGTTAATTACTCCTCATTTAATGAGAAAAACTAAAGCATGATATAGATATACTAAATTAAATGAGCAAATTAGCATGTCAGCACAATCCATCCTAAAATACTAACAATACTGGTCAGTTTTACATGTGACCTTTAGCAGTTTCACTGTTTTTTAAGCACAGGCGTAGACAGTTCATCTTCATGTGCAAAACATAAGACGTGCTTTTTTTTTTCTAAATTAAATGTAATCACAATTAGCATCACAATTAGCACTAAACCTGTAAATCAGTTAGCATGTCTAATTTAGATATTCTTATCGTTATATTTTGCACATTGAGAAAGGAACTCCCACTGAGAAATTTTGTCACTGTTCTCTTGGTAAATACCCAAAGTAATTTTTTTATGCCAAAACCCAGTTTGCAGTGCTACAAGTTATTAGTAAACCAGGCCCATAAAATATATATCACCAGTCTGTCACAGGGGGATCATATAGAAGCAAACAACTCACACGCACACCCTATTTAAATTAACCACTTGCTAATATGAATGTGTTTTGCCGTACCTGGTGAGAACCCAAGTAGGCACAAGGAGATCATGCAAACTCCACACAAAAAAGACCCTAGCCAGCCACTGAACTTGAGCCCAGGACCTCTTTCTACAGTTTCCATAGTTAGTAATTGTCCACTTGATGTAGTTTCTCTTTTTTCCGTCCTTGAATGTATTATAGACCTCTCAACAGCACCACTTTGTGTTACTATGCTCATTGAACATCATCAGCTGTGACAAGGTTACAACACAGAGGGAGTTATCTTCAAGCCCATCGAACTGATAGCTCTCATTATTTCCAGTCTTTGTTGTGCATTTTAGATAGTACTTATGGTCCCAGACAGGCTCTCAAAATCTCCCGTCTGGCTTAAAGAACTGGAGGATGTTTTTGGAAGTTAAAATAATTTTACATTTCAAAAACAGAACATTGGGCTTCACATAGAATTCCAGTTGTTGCATAGCAACAAGTTCCAAGGCTAGTGCTTGCTCAGAGCACCATTTAAAGCAACAAGCAAGAAAAGAAAAGTAAATAAATGTTCAGTACACAGAAGGACTTACTGCCATAGTTTCTGATGGAGAAGTTGGAATTCTCACTCGCCAGACTGAAAGTGAAGGCAACTGGCTGATCATCTTTATCTGTGGCAGTCAAGGTTCCAATTATCTGAGGAAAGACCAAAAAATGACTCTAAAATTAACCTTTCTGCACATTGACTGCACATTTCTGCAGTCAATGTGTGCAGTCCATATATGTAAATTATATATGCACTGATTTATGCAGACATGTATGGCATGCATGTGAATCATTGAGTCATCGACTGCCAAGTACATGGCACGTGGCAAAAACACCATTTTAGGTTGGGATCCAAATTTCAGATTATGTATATTAAAGTCACAATTGGAAAAAAAATCAAATAAAAACTTAACTGTAAATAATGGAGAAACCTATTGTAGCTTCCCAGGCTCCGTTATTGAGGAGACAGACAGTTAAATATGCGTTTAGGCTTTTATGTAAAATGCATTCATTACCCCAGCTCATCACATGCTTGGCTTCACGTGAGTTTTAATTCAGAAGACACATCAACAACAATTCAGCATGATCTGTTGGCGTTTAGTTTCCATTAAGATGCATCCTCTAATAATAAGAAACAAGCTTCTCCTCATGTTTTCTCCTAACCTGACACAGCAGATGGCTGCCTTTCCCTGAACCTGGGTCAGCAGAAGATTTCTTCCTGTTAAAAGGGAGTTTTTCCTTCCCGCCATCACAAAGTGCTTGCTCATAGCAGATAATTTGATTGTTGTGGGATTTTCCTGAATATTTAGAGTCTTTACCTTATAGTATAAAGCCACTTGAGGCTAATGTTTTTGTGTGATTTGGTACTATATAAATTAAAAAATATAATTAAAATCTATAAATAGTATAGATATAAAAACGATCACCTCTTACCGTATTAGACTCGTCGTTCTCACATATATAGATGTCGTCAGCTCTGAGTTCAGGTTCATTGTCATTCACATCCTGAACATTAATATTAACTTTTACAACTGACTCTAAACCTAGAGAGGAAAGAAAACATCACATTAATGACACGTCTAACAATGAAAATAGTCCAAATAAATGCGCAAAAGCTGCAAACAGAGATTCAAGAGGGCATTCAGTAGTGATAGTATAATTTAGTCTCATTCAGTATTTGCGGAGGAGATGCAAATGTGGAAACAACTGCACTTTTTGTTTCTGCAACACTTTGTGTCATTTATCTTAAAATACTGAAGCCACATAGAAATGAAATATAAAAGTTCTTAAACTAAGGATTTAGTTGTCATTTACCTTGATGCGCCAATGTAACAGTGACTAACTATGCTGGAGATTAGTGTGTATATCTCTGTCACTGAAGGACTAGATTAAAGGTCAAGTAACTGAAAGCATTTCTATTTGTGAGCTGTTTGTTGGACAGCTATTTTCGTCACATTAAAGCATCTTTTACATTTATTTTATATCACTGATGTTCTTTTTGAATATTCATCTTTTGATAAATATGTGAGTCTCTTTTTTGTCTCTTGTACTAAGATTTTGAATCTATCTTTAGTACAGAACATGTACTGTATACCGAGGACCTTGTCAAGCTCAGGGGACCATTGTCTTCCTTAAACGCTGTGACAAGCCACTAAAATAGATCTCTGTATTTCATTCATTGCTGATCTAAAAATATAGAGTTTGGTTTGGAAGCTGGAAGTGAACAAAGAGGCAGTCTAATGTGATTTTCCTGCTTACTCTCTCCTTCTCATGTGGGTCGACCAGGTGTTATGGTGGTGTGTTAAGTCTGTAAAAATCCCTGTTAATGTGTTACACTCCCATCCTTCAATAAATCTACAAGAGATGTTCAGCCAAGAGAACAAACTGTCTTTTTTGGCCTTTGTACTTTAACTCCCTCCCTGTATGCACATTGCTGTTGTTGTAAAACACGTGGTTTCAATTTTTCATGTGAGGATGTATTGTTTAGAGGAAAGGGATTAATAAACCCTGTACAGCTCTTATGAGAGTGTGTGACATACCACTTGGCTCCTCTTGCGCCTTAACTTGAAACATGTGTGTGGGCTTATCCTCTCTGTCCAGATTTCTCAGAGTGTACAGTTGACCTGTGAGTCGGTTGATACCGATAGGACAGTCCGGCTGCATGATGGAGAACCTAAACAGAGAGACCAAGATCACTCTAACAAACACTTTACAGGATTAGTAACACTATTACTTATTTTGGGGAATGAGTGCAGCATACTGTATGGTTTTGTTGGCTCTGTCAGGATCTCTGGCTTTGATGAATCCTATGTTGTTCACATGCATTTCTTCCTTCACGTTAAAGCTGTACATGTCCTCAGAGAAGATCGGTGGCTCATCTACATCTAACACGTTGATGTTGACCTGGCAATTTTAAATGATTTAAATGATTGCCAACAGTTTAGACCAACATTGGAAATGTAATTGTACTAGGAATATGAAACTATGAAATGTTTTGTTTAATTTTTTTTCTATAATCCTTTACACAGCATCACACTGTGTCCTGCTAATCCGAATCTGTGAAAAGTATTTCTTGACAGTGAAGCATTAAATACATTCCTCAGCATTGATTCTCTTTTTTTAGAGAATGAAAATCAAGTCGGCAACTGTCTTTGAAGATGGCTAAAGTGATCAATAAAATAAAGTAAATAATCAATTTGAACTGCAAATCACAAACATTCACTTGCTGACTCATGAAAGTTACAGTTGCCCTGTTTGATATTTACCTGTGCACTGGTGATTGCAGCGTTTGTGTTGTCAGCGGGAGTTTGGACATTTTCTTTCATCCGGACAGTGAAAGAATAGCTGTTTGTCTTCTCAAAGTCCAGAGCCTAGGGAGCAAAGATAGTGTGAGTGAGTAAGCAACATGTCAGTGCTAATTAGATTAGAATTGATAGCTGTGACTCTAAGCTTCAGTGCAGAGTCAATACTATCTTTATTACATAAATATACAAAACAGTGTTCGTAGTGGAAGGTTGCGCTCTTTCAAACATTAAATATTTGAGATTTTTGTTGTCGTTAATTTCCATTTTTTTAAGGCATCTGAAATTAGATTATGCTGTTTGCTTAAAGTTCTCACTAACACAGAACTCAACTGTATGCTGTGTGAATCTGATGCATTTGGGTTCTGTTACAATTTCTTTCAGTCTTCCACAAAATTAATAGTAGTCCTTCAACAATATGTTACTCTTTAAGCCTGTCAACTTTAAATCTTTTGACCTCATTTTCCTTGTAGGTCTTTGCTTGTAACTGGGGACACACTGCATTAGCACCTTAGTGGTTTTTTTCTTCATAAATGTGTCTTGTACACCTGCATCAGTCCACCAAGGACAACTAACGATTTCAGGTGCAAAAAGGCTGTAAATGTCACAAATCAGTCTATGCAACCTGTGTAGCTCACTTTCCTCAATTTTTAAAAGGTTCTATATTTTTGGGTGGGGGGCAACAACAACTTTTAGTTGCAAAGTTTTATGGAAACATTTTTACATTGGCAAATATAAGAGCTCTTACTGTCATATTCACATTGGCACTATAATTTATTTCCTATGTATTAGAAATACACAGATATTCTTATTTTTTCTGGCAGACTCTTTTATCAGTGAATGGGACACTAAAGGTAGAGAGGAATATTCTGCTAACTGGATTATTCATGGTTACAAGGATAGTCAGTCCCAAGGTATCAAAGGCATTTGTAAACAGCTTAACAAGAATAAGACCTTAACCACAGTGTGGCCAACAGCTGGCTTATTCTGTATGTGTAAACACAGCCGTTGAGAAAGATGAGAAGAGCTCGAGAGCTGAGGGGAAGATTGAGGTACGATTTGATTCCAGGCCAGCAAGGGTGCAAGCCATTACAGAGCTCATTTCATTAGAATACATTTCCAGCTCTCTGATGTCCTAAATACTTTATCTGAAGAGCACAACCCAGTGAAGTCAACCTGCTAGAAATCCCGCAAGCATAAATATCTTTAGAAACCAGAAGGAGGCCAGATTTCAAGTCAGTCTTAAACACGTCACACCTTATACATCCTGCAGGAAAAAAAATCTGAAATTTGACATTGCACCTTTTAATGTTATATATAATTAGTGGCCATGCGGTGGCAGAGTATGCAGGAAGGCTTCAGAAACCACTTTGAAAATGTCAGTACATTAGTATTTTGAATTTGTGGAAATCCTGTCACCATGCTGTGGCTATGATCCTCGTTGGTAATGGTAGACTGCAAATCTATTTTTGTGCTAAAGCTGTTTGGGCATGAGGTCCCATCAATTTGGATGCTGTAAAAAGTGTGAGGATACAACACTTCCCAAAACACTCTGATTTACTTGTGTACATATATAAATAAAAATAAAAGCGAGTTGCCCTTTATGTATTTTAGGATATGCATCCATTTCCTGGTGCTGCATGGAAAGACTAAGCCAGTTTACATAGCACATTAAAACTAAATTATTGATTTGATTACATAATATTTATGCGCAATATGTGTTCATGGGGCAGCACGGTGACACGGTGGTTAGCACTGTTGCCGCACAGCAAGAAGGTCCTGAGTTCAATTCCACCATCAGGCCGGGGTCTTTCTGTGTGGAGTTTGCATGTTCTCCCCGTGTTTGCGTGGGTTCTCTCCGGGTACTCCGGCTTCCTCCCACCGTCCAAAGACATGCAGCTTGTGGGGATAGGTTAATTGATTAATCCAAATTGTCACTAGGTGTGAATGTGCGAGTGAATGCGAGTGTGAATGGTTGTCTGTCCCTATGTGTTAGCCCTGCGACAGACTGGCGACCTGTCCAGGGTGTACCCCGCCTTTCGCCCTATGACAGCTGGGATAGGCTCCAGCGCCCCCCGCGACCCTGAAAAGGATAAGCGGAAGCGAATGGATGGATGTGTTCATGAGGAAAATGAACACACTAATAGGATTTTTAAAAATCTATGTATTGCAAAACAGATGGTCATCAGACTGATAAATCTGCTTTTACAAAAGTAATAATATTTCACTAATTTCACCGTTTTTTGTTTGTTTGAAATACAGAAAGAAAACCCACATAAAAATAATGTCTGATGCACATTTATAATATAAATTACTACAATCCCTTGATTGGTAGCAATGGGTCAAGTAGCTAATTGAGTTTATAAGCCTGGTACTGATTAAAATTGATCATGTATAATAAAATTTTTAAAGGCAATCACTCAGGAATGGTGCCACTCCTCGTGGTAGCATGAATGATGAAATTTCACCTTTATCATATTTTGACCAACAACCAAACAACTTTGGCAGAATAACATGTTTGAATCAAGTTAAATAAATAAAAGAATAAAATGAAAGTCAAGGTTTGTTTCAAAATAATTCAAATTAATCCAATGAAATCATCATGTCTTTTAAAACCATAAAATAAAGATGAGGTTGAGCAGGTCAGAGCTGTTTGCGTGCACAGGGAAAAAAAATGCTGGGAACCATGTCTCTATTTTATCCCCAAACTGGAGACAGCAATTACAAGAGAGAAATCACTCTCTAAATGAATTATACAAAAATATGGGACAGCCATGGCAGTTCAGGAATGTTAAATTGAAATACAACAGAGAATTATACGTCAAATATGGTTGCCCCACATTCCTCTTATAAGCCAAACAGGAAATGAACCAGCAGAACTGTTGCACAGGTTCAGCTGGGTAGTGATAAACATAGCTATATGCATTAATTGTAGTAAAAATGCTGATAAACGTACTTGTAATTCCATCAGTTAGACATATCCATAATATATACTATATAATACTAGCATGGATTTTATTAACATAAGATTATACACGATTGATGGGAAAAAAAACAACTTATTTTGTTATGGCTCTCTTTCTACCATTTACACATAAGTCTCCTACCTCTTTGAGCACGAGGTTTCCATCCTTGTTATGGTTGGGTTCAATATTGAATATGTTGCTATTAAGATTTTGAATGGTAAATATGGGCTCCTTGTTCTGAATCTCATCTTTATCCACCAATTCCAGAATCCCAATCGTCTCATCCACCTTGTGGTTTTCTGGAACGTTCAGATCATATTTTGCTGTGGATGGAAAACACACACTAATTAAGACTGAATATTTCTGTTGATTCTGTACAATTTGATAATGTAATGCTTCTAATGGTTCTAAAACCTGACTGATGATAATCTCTTCTTTTTAAGCATCTCTTTATCATTACTGTAAATGCTCATAAAACTGTTCCTTACTTCTGGTAAAAGAAGCAATGTTGTCATTGATGTCAGTTATCTTAATAGTGACTGAGGTGGTGGCTGTGCTGCCAGAGGCCAATCCTCTCATGTCCTGAGCTTTAACCACCACCACATACTCCTCCCTGGTTTCCCGGTCCAAAGTGTTTATCTTGCAGCTGATCACACCTGCAGAGGGACAGAGAAAGAGCGAGACATTTGGAGAGGGTGTTATCTTTCAGGTCAACTCTGACTCATATTACAGTAAAAATAGCTTGAAACCCTCAAGTGATCCTAAATTAATTTGCCAGGATGAAAAAAGGCCGCTAAAGCATGGCAAACATGGTGGGTACCACTGGAGTCAGCCTACCTGTGATGCTGTCGATTTCAAAGGCTGAAATGTCTCCATGGGTCAAAGAGTACCTGAGTTCTGCATTAGCAGTGGTGGGGTCGTCTGCATCAGTAGCTTTCACCTCAACCACTATTCTTCCTAGAAGAAGGAAATAATATACATGTATGATAGAAATCCTCATAGTAAATAGCTGATCATGTTTAAGTGTATGTGTTTTGCAGATGTCAAATGGTTAATGCTTCATGACTAAGTGCCAACACTGTAATTAAAGTCACCGACTTGTGTTTTTCACAGCGAGATGTACTAATGATTGTGACAGGTGTGAGCATAATGTTTCGTTTTGCTTAGGATTTTCACACTTCAGTCTATTTTGAATCTGTCTCATTACCCCTGTTTAGCAGATGCCACATGCATACTTAAAAAAAATAATGTTTAGCAACTCTGAAAATTGTGTTTCTGTACCTTTTCTTTCTGAGTTTGGGTTCCTTCCTTAACATTAACCACTACTTGAGAGTGTGATGCCTCATTATACTTCAACTGGAAGTCTACATTGTAGATTATAACCGAAAACCCCTATTAACTCTACACCACAACCTTCCTTGCCATTCAGCCATTGTAGGCTGCGTTAACCTCATGTGTGGTTACAGTTCTCAGGAGGTGCACGTGGAAGGCTACAATCTAGGGTTAAGAGGGGTTTCCAGTTACATCGTAGGTTTCCACTGCACAGTTAAGGCACGAGGCAGTACAGATAAACGTAAATGCATGAACATCTTTTTTAACCTGAAATAAGCTGCTGGCAATTCCTTCTACAAAAAAAAAAAAAAAATCCTTGATAATACTTACCTATTCTAGACCTCTCCTCAATGGATCCATTGTATGATTGAGTGAAAACAGGAGTGTTGTCATTGATATCTGTCACCTGGACAACAAATTCTCCAGGGTTTTCTATTCGGTTGCCATATGCATCTGACATCATAGCAGTCAAATGGTAAGCATTCTTCTTTTCTCTGTCCAGAGATTTGGTGACAAACAGGTCTCCTTTATTATCCACGATGAAGATGTCGTTTGCTCCCTCACCTTCTATTTTAAAAACCCCACCTGGGTTACTCTTGTCTGACTTGAGCTGAGAAAGAAAGAAAATAGACCTTTTAATAAATTACTGCAAATAAACTATTCTGAAAAAAAAATAAATTCAGATATGCATGAAAGAGATTCTCAGCAACAGATAATGCCCCAGATTCACTTTGGATGTTATAGCTTCAACCTGAGGGGGCGTGGCAAAATACCAAAATGCTTTCTCATAGACAGCCATGGCAAGGAGAATGCTGTTTTTGACTCTGAGGTGAAAATACTAATATTAATATACCCGTCCTATCTTGAGCGGAGTCACAACAGGTTTCTCCTCTTCTACATAGAGAGAGTTCCAGATCCAGCCTCTTTTTTGCCGGAACAGCACAGGATGGGATTCCTTTTTGACAATGTCAGCTGGGCCGAGATTCTCTCTTTCTACCCCAGGAAGTCCAGAGTCTTGAGCAGTGATGACGGTCAAGGCCATAGTGGCCATAAGTCCTGTGGTCCACTGCTGGAGCCAAGCCATCATCTGGACAGAAGAGGATAGGATCAAGAAGAGAGAGAAATGAGAGGAAGAGGGGGTAAAAGAATAAAGATGAAAGAAGGAAGAGGCAAGACAGGAGTAAAGGATGCAGAAAGGAACATTGGGGTAGTAGAAAAGAGAGAAGAGAGAGGGACCAGAAAGGAACAGAGAGAGGATCACATTAAAACCACTTATCAGCTACGGACAGACCCCTTCACTGTGCACGGGTGAGACTTAGAGTGAAGGCCAAGGACTCTCTGTCCTCCCCTTACAGTCAGCTACTGAGCTCGAGGTCTAGCTATCATTTAGGACCAGGGCTCTTAAAGCTTTTCATCCTGGGACTCCAATGAAACATTTAGCCCCTCATCATGGGACCTGGAATGAAAGCACATCACCACTGTGGTCATATGGGGATCTATTAAACATAGGCTTGTGACCTATTTTAGGTCTTGACCCACTGGTGTAGTGCGAGAGAGCGGCACAGACAGAGAAAGAGAGACTGACAGAGATGCTACAACCACTTACGATGTCTGTCTTAATCAGCCATTAGAAAGGCCACTTTCCATAAAGGGACTTTTTGACATTTGGATTTCTGGATTTTCTTTCTGGATTTTCTTTGTTCTTTTTCAATATAAGGTAGCTCGGGTTTTGTATTCAAAGTTGAATAATTCCGGCAACTCATCCAACAGCTGTAGAGACATAATACTCAAAGCCAAAAAGTTAGCCAACATCATTATTATTCATCAAAAATGTTTGTACAAAGCAACTATAATTAATATTAGAGATGGCACGATACCACTTTTTTATGTCCGATACCAATACCGATATCATAAATCTGGATATCTGCCGATACCGATATGAATCCGATATAGTGTAGTTTTTAATCAATAAAACAGTTTTTTTTAAATATCTTGCTGCATTTCATATAAGTTCATACTCAAGTTTAAAAAACAAACAAACACTAAAGCTATTCTGTTATACTTGTATGCAAAAAATACACTGCACCCAAAATATTTCATAGTTCAGCAATACTGATCAATCTAATGAACTTAAACCTACACCATCCTCCCTATTCTGGTATTTTAAAGAGTACTTAGCGGAAATATTAAGCAACCTAACTAATAGGGTTGCAAGCTCCCAGCAAAAAATAAATAAATAGGGAACCACCCCCCACCCTCCGCCTCCTGATGCTTAATCGCGGTAATCAACTTTAATTTAATGCACGTGTAAAAAAAAAAAAATGCACAGAAATCAATTATTTTTCCACAATAATTAAATAGATTCAACATCTTTCTTCAACAGAATTGCAGACAGCACAGATGGTACCTTCCCAAAGGAAAAAGTACTATAGCTTACTAGGGTATATATTAGACTTAACAGTTACTATATACAGTAATGGACTTCTATACATTTTACATCAGATCAAAACTTTGGGTGTAAGATTCAGATAATTATTTATTAAAAGCTACACATTTTAAATGAGAATAAGAAAGAAAAGTATTTCTTTGTATCCCCACTTTTCCCTGTTAATGCCCTATCGGCCCCCCTGGCTATACTTTGCTAGTATATTACTTTGTAGAAAGTAATATTAAATACATTCTAACAATAGCCTATCAAGCTTAAACATGCTGCTGTTGTTTAGCCGCTGGTTTCCTCTTTCTGGTGCAAAGTAGGCCAAAAACAAACAAGAGAGACCTGAGTCGCGACAGAAAAGCCGATCAGCTGATCATTGAGGGAGGTGGAGAGAGAGGCACTCGCTCCATATATGGGTTGTTAAGCTTCACGTGGGAACACTTTACAAACATTCAGAGATGAACTTACACACTTGCTTTACTTCCCTCTGGGATAACTTTCTCGGAGATGAAATGCTGCTTCAAATGCTCAACCAGACCGCTGACAGGTCTCACATACCACAGCCGCTCTATCACATGACATACTGCTCCTATGTGCTAAGGTTATGAGCCATGAGTTACGCCATGTCGCAAGTTTTGTGAGGTGCTTTCGTGATATTTAATAGATCGGATTACATTTTTTTTTATTTTTCTCCGATATTCGATCCAGTAATTTAGGTCAGTATCGGACTGATAATAATATTGGATCGATCCATCTCTAATTAATATATATGAGATTTTGCATTGCAATTCATTCTGATGCATGAAAGTTAATCATGCTGCTAGTGTAGTTAAAAATATAAAAACAATGGGATTAAAGACATTCATAATACACTGCACGGAAAAGACTGACGCAACCTTCAGATCTAAAAAGTTAAACTAATGCAGAAAAGCCTTAAACCTGCATTATTTCTCATTCCCAGCAGGGGCAAGTGCTCTGGTTGTGAAAAGACAATTCTATAGAAGTCAACAAGAAAACACTCTCACTTGATTTTTGACTTCAGTAGGCATTATCCTGATGTCTTTACTGTATGGTCCCAATTGTTTTGCATCTTCTTTATTCCAGAATGACATTAATATTTAAATGATGGTTCCTTTCAAAGTTAGATAAGCGAAAAAGCAGGATATGAAGTAGGGACTGGCTACCTTGTAACTGACAAGTCACTACACTATGAGAGTGCAAACCCTCACTCATCGCTTCTGATTTCAGTCGAGCGATATTACCAGTATTAACTGATATTGACCATTTTACATACCTCAGCTTTTTTCCAACACTTGTAAGTCTTACTGTTTTCTTACATTTCCCACCACTTCACTCATAGATTGCATCATAAACCATTGATGTGGTGTGTACTGTAACACATGCAAGCGATTCGCATTTACCTTGACCCAAGCTATCTAATCATGAACAACAGCAATCATTGGATTCATTTATATCAAATTCAAAATTGCTTCCATTTATCGTAAAAACTTGGGCCCAACTGGCACCTCGTTTGATTTATGGCTTTTGACTGATTACAAGTTGGAAGGCATTTCAGTGCGTTGCATCACTTCTTCCTGCCTGCAAGGCATTTAACACCATTTAACCAAAATGAAAGTGTATGTGGTACACAAACACCAGCAGTGCAGCAAATCTTCACTTTTGTTGCCAGTCTTTCTTATACTGTTTCACCCTCTCTGTCTGTGTTTGTCTTCCCCATCGTTCCTGTCTCCCCCCACTGGGCCCTATCTAATAAAGCAGAAATGCCAGGGAAATAATCTTCAAAACACTTTAGTCTATATGCACTCTGTACTTCAGTAGATATTTCAGCACAGCCCCTCGCCATCCCAGCAGAGATTAGTGCATCTTATTGTCTTCCAGCCATTAGCAGCAGGGAGGAAGAAAGCAAGATTATGATGAAGGGATTATACTGGCACAAAGTCTCCTCACTCTAATGGTCTAATCTCATATTCTGCTGACCTCCCATGACCTCTTCACACTGCTCCCCACAAATCAGCTCAGACAAAGACTTAGTAGTGTTTTTTGGCCTTTAGTTGACGTCCCTTTGTTTGGGTTTTATTTTTTTCTCTTGTGCTTTCTTTCTTTAGTTTCCTTTCAGGACTAAATTAATTAAACAGAAGTGCATTGTGTTCTATTGCAGTCTAACAGAGACTTGAGTGAACATCTGAGCACCATGTTCATAAAAGTGCATTTGTGCAGCGCTAATAAATATTTGTTTTTCCTGGCTGTGGATCCCCATACGTCTGTCCCCATGGGCAGGTAATAAACACAGTGTGATCAAAATGAAATTAAAAGTTAATACCACTGAGAAATAATGTTGCCTCCAAATACTTTAATTTCACTTGCTATTAACCTTCTTTTGCTTTATGATTTTTGTTACCTTTAAGTAGCTTCAGCATCTGTTTTCCATAACACTGTTATTCTATCTTCTAAGTAAACATTTTTTTTTATTACTTTTACTATTACTTTAAAGCAGTAATCCAAGGATTTGGTGATTTGATTTGATAAAATTACTATTTGTGTCGCTACATTTAAATTTTCCTGTGAGGGCAGTTTTAAATCTATCAGGCAACCTACATTTACCTTATTGGAAATGTCCCCCAATCATCAATCACATAGGCTGATGATAAGCACCTGTAAACACCTAAAGTTAGAAACACTGATGGATGGGTAAATGTGACATCAGAGGATACAAGGGAGAGTGTGAGATAGAGGCAAATGATCCGCTGGTGTGACCCTTGTCAGGATCAGCCCCCAAAAATGAGGAAGACTTTGATCTTCGGGTTCAGGCAGCTGTGGCAAGTAGCTGTCTGTTAGGCATCACCTTTTCTAATTTGAATTACTAAAGTGTTCATTTTTTGTTTGCGGACAAGTCAGCATCTTCCGGGCAAATTATGGGAAACCATGGCAACGACAAGCATGGCAAAGCTGCCAAGGAGGTCTCTGTGAAGCACCTTAAACCCCTTTGAGACCAATTTTATTGCTAGCGACAGCCAAAAGCTTCTACCTTCCACTTGCCAAATGGTCACAGAAAACAGTCCTTTGGTCTCTAGACCTGCGTGAATGGAGCTTTAGCAACTGATTTAAAAGCAAATGCCAGCAATCTCCAGTATCCACTTTCAGTCAGTCAGGTCTAGACACTGGTTGCTTCAGGTTTCTAGACCTGTGGTAACTGAAAATGAATTTTGCACTAATTAGCAAGTATGTGTGTGTTTGTCTGTGGAATGCAGCCCTACAGTCTATTACTGTAGCTTGCCAATCAAGCTTGTTAGCTGATAACAGCAACCCATTCCAAGTAGGATCACTTCTGGCTCCAACATGACAAATATGCCAGCCTTGAGGTTTTGAAACATCGGTTTGGGCCACAAACCAATAAATGATGCACGGCTGCTACAGCTGTCTCTTATGTAGAGTTGACAAGAAAAAAATGTAAATGATGATCATGAGGAGAAGAGTCTGAACCTATCAAATATTGCCCCTTTTTTATTTTCATGCAATACATTACATCTCAAAGTTTATCTTAATTATATTTCAGGGGTGAGTGTGATGTCACAATGCCGATCTGTAAATGGATGACAAGGTGATTTATTTCCCATTCATTCCGCTCCTTATTCATTTTTTTTCCTCTGAAAAACTGGAAAAAAAATAATAATATGCATTTGGTCCCTTCAAACATTTACATCTTCAGTAAATCATATATTAACAGTACATTTCTAATCACTGTATCACCTTTGTTTAGTTTGTCAGCTTCTATGCTTCTTCTTGACATAATCTGAACAAAGAAAGCAATCACACTTTCTGTTGCCTTTAAAACAAAGAACTGTACTCACTAAACTTGCCTTACCCTAAATTTGAAGAAGAATGTTAGCCAAGACTAAAGCTAAAATAAATACAATTACATTAAAACAAAATAAAATAACTCAAAACAAAATTATTTGAGAGTTAATCAAACTCATTAAACCTCCCTAAATTTCACAAACACCATAAATGAAGCAATTTAACATATAAAACATATGCAGGAAAACCTCTTAGGTGACCAAACCTGTGATTTGTCCCATAGCTGCTTAAGAGGACTGCGACTCATTCAGTGTATTTTGATGGCAAAATGAGCTACTTAACTATTAGAATTTTTACTTAAACAATTGTTGACTTCATTTATGTTATTCCTGAGCAATAGAGTTGAAATAAGCACTAAAAAAAATTAAAGAATTGCTTCACCTTAGTCTCAGCAGCAGCAGGGGACTTTTTAAACTGACAACTCAAACATTAATGGAATTGTGAAGGGTAAATCCCCACCTTAGTTCATAATTTAGTGAGTACTTAAAAGTAAAAGACCGAATCAGAGATTGGCATTATTTTGATTCCTGTGATTCACACCTACTTGTTCATTTTGTGAGTTGTATGTTTAGCCAATATAAACTAATATACCACAAATATAAAGGAGTTTAATAATTAATTACTAATAACCATTAATCATTATTACCTTTATAACATTTCCACCTTAGAATGTTGACCAGCAGTTAGAATGCTGCCCTTTATTTTATTTATTTATTTATTTATTTATTTATTTATTTATTTATTTATTTATTTATTTATTTATTTATTTAAGTGTCTCCACAGTGTAATAATTTACACATTTGCCTAACAACCGAATGATCCCCAATTCAGTCATGGAAGGAAACACAAGTCCCCTGGATTGTGTCAGGAAAGGCATTCTGTATAAAAATCTCCCAGATCAAATATGTGGAGCTTCACACTGTGGCAACTAAAAGTAGCTTCAGATGAATAACAATAATTGTTTGACAAAGCTGAACTTTAGCTGTGATTGCATACTGAAAAAAGAAAGATAAAAGTCAAATATCTCACCATCACAACTAACTTTTACACAGAAATGTCACACGTACATTCACAGTTATTTCTGACAGAGAAAAAATCTGTTGGGGGCGTTTTCCCCAAAGGGGCTTTTTTTTTTTTGAAACAGCAATTCCTCCTTCTCTTTATCAGCAAACAGGAAGTGTAAACACAATGCCTTCTGGGAAATGCTGTCGGGTCTACTAATGTGGGGTCATCATTAGTAAGTGGACACACCCTTCCTGGGATTCATTCCTGCTGCTGACTGTACATTTGTCTCAGTTTCAGACTCAGTGTCTCACTGTGTTTGACTAACATTTTGTATTTTGTGTCATTCCTTTTTTAGTTTCCCCATCTCTTTCTGCCCGTTGACACCTCGCTGCCTCTCTTCCCTCCACGTCTTCTTTCTTTTCTTTTCTCTGACAGTGCTTTCAATACATTTTTCCTCTTAAAAGTCTCCACTTGTGGCTTGTTGTATCTCTCAAGGTGAAAGATGCATGTTGTTTTCATACAGTCTATTTCTGTCCCTGTCTATCATTCCTTCTCCCTTTTCCTTTTCTCACCTTTTTTCTCCCCCTTTCCTTTTCTCCACCCCCATACTCTCTCTGTCTCACCTTAAAAGCAGATCTATATGGAAGCCCGTTTCCGCCACTAAAAAAAAAAAAAAAAGCTAGTATCCATAACTCGAAATTTCGAGTTATTTTCTCGAAATTTCGAGTTATTATCTCGAAATTTCGAGAAATATAACTCGAAATTTCGAGTTACTCTTCTCAAAATTTCGAGTTAGCTCTGCCAATCAAAAATATACGTGAATGAGGTCGCTTTCTTGTTACCCGGAAGCATATGGCGCAGGACCGCGCACTCAAAAACGGATCCCAACAAATTAAAGTATGTTTGCTGATAGTAACACCATGTGATTCAGCTAATAACACAGGGATTTCATCATTTGTGAAGCCAGGCTGAAAACACTCAGCAATCTGTGCATTCACGACTGGATGTAATACCGGTAGCTTAGCTGTAGCATTTGTAGCTGAGGGCTTCAGCTTCCGGGTAACATGGAAATGACGTCATTCACGTAGATTACTGATTGGCAGCGCTAACTCGAAATTTCGAGTTGCTTTTCTCAAAATTTTGAGTTAATATGTCGAAATTTTGAGATAATAACTCGAAATTTCAAGAAAATAACTCGAAATTTTGAGTTATGGATCCTTTTTTTTTTTTTTTAGTGGCGGAAACGGGCTTCCATAGATCTAGCACCTTATAAGAACCCAGATAAATAAACACACCAGTGCACCCAGTTTACCCAAGTTCACCCCTTTTTTATAGTTTAACTCAAGTTTTTTTAATTCTTTGAATTAAAAATGTAAAAACAGACATGCAGATTGATGTATGAAAAGTTACAGGAGTTTTCAGTTTAAGTGTATGTTTGTTTGTTTTTTTAAATACATGACAGTATATATATAAGCTTATATAATAATCACTTTGTAAACTGCAAGTGTCAGACACACAAATCTCACTTGAGGATTATACAAAGTTATTTATGGCATCATTTATCAAAGGCATCTTTCGGAGCTATGAAGAATAAATAACATTCAGGAATATCTGTAATTACATCTGTACATTGTCCGCAGGCAAGTGAGTGTGTGTGAGTGTGACAGAGGAGCAGAAACAGACAGACTCAGAGACACAGTTGTCATTCTCCGGGATGTTTTGTGACTGGCAGACAGATCTGACCTAGTTCTTCAGTCTACCAAAGGCTAAAGCACAGAAGCGAGTCAACAAGATTTCATAATCCTAGCGGTCGCTGAAGGGTATTTGAAGTTCACGTTGAAGTCCTGTTGTCGCGTCTGTGTTTTTGAAGATGGAAATATAATTTGATTTAATCCTTTCTCACTATGGTGGGACAAGAAATCTGTCTTTCCTTCAGTCTGTCATTCAGCATATCTTGACACTTGGTGGATTTGAGTCAATGACTTTTTCTCACAAAGAAATTCAGGCAGATTTGGATTTGCAAGAAGTTAATTACACTTACCAAGTTTACTTCTACTTTTTCCTATCTTTGTTTTTGACTTATCCTAAACCAAAAGTTTTAATTAAGGGTGCCACAGTGGTAGGATGTCTCCGCGACTCAAAACACCACCTCTAATGGGCAGGAAATCTGAAGACAAATCTTAACCTAATAACTCATAACTAAATAACTAAAACATTTAAAATGACTAAAATAAAAATGTGTCCATTCAAGTTTAACTAGTTCCAACGCTCTAAAATCACATCACTTTTTTTAGTTGTTAAAACCAATCTGGTCTTGAGAAGTGGCATCTGTTCCTCCAGTATTAAATTGACAAAGTAAGATCCTTGATGATGATGATTCCTTTCAGATTCTTTTTGCCATAATATAATAATAATATGTCTATAGATGAAATTGTAACTAATTTATGATTTCAATATGCATAACTTGAGCATATAAAATCAATATTCAGTAACATCTGTCCAATGCTTGTGTTGAAGCAAAAGATCTCAACAACAAATCACCACATAGACATCATATCTTTGCTGTGGATAATCATCATCTGTACCTTTAATTAAAATAAAACTAAACGTTTGTGTGCAAAAGCGGGATCATGTAAGTGGCATTTACATGATAATCTATTAAAGTTATCAGCTGGTTTATTTAACATGGAGGTTGTCGTAAAATGAAGCAGGTTTAGTATGAGATTTGCTTGGACTCCAGATCACGACCAAGTTGTTGATTCTTTTGAACAAATTCTCATAGCTGAGAGCTGGCGAAAAGCAAAGCAGAGCTGGAACCATTTTAATGAATTCTATCTCACTTTAGTGCTATTATTGATCACATTTAATTCATGTCTTTATCTGTTCTGTCTTCCCCAAGTTTGGATGTTTTAATCATATTTTGTACATTAAATAACAAATTATACATGCAAAGGGACACTAGTTTCTTTTTAATGAACACATCACCATCAGTCTTTAGGTTGTGTTACACAAATATCAGTGTTTGGCACTATTTAGCTTTTTTAGCCGTTTTTGTCACCTTAAAATCAGGAGGTTGTTTATTTGTGGGCAGTAGGAATGCAGAGTGATTTCACAGTCTCAGATCTGTGATCTTCGCCTATTGAATAGTGTAGTGTGTGTTGTAGAGATTAAAACAGGTTTAATCACAGAGCAGCTTCTAACAATCTGTCTGCCAGAAAGTCACACCAGGAGTCATTCACACACACACACACACGCACACACAGTGTCCTCGCTGACACAGTCACTGGGTCACATCAGACAAATCCCATTTCCATACAGTGAATTGGTTATGACTGATGTTGGCCAGCTTATAAGCGATGGTGATAACAAACAGTCATTTGAAAGTAATTTAAAGCCTCAAGTCTTATCCTCATTGGTTTGGACTCAGCTGTCAGCCCCTCTGCTGAAGGCAAATTTTGCAACTACAGCGCTACATAGCAGATAAACAAAATAAATGAGTCTAAATACTGGACTTATGAGTTTCCTTTCATATTAAACATAATTTAAATGACCAAAAATACTATGAGCAATATTTATAATCTAATTATTTCTCAAAAATCGAGCTTCATCTCCAGTAAATACTCCATAACTCTAAGTGGTGCTGACTGAATGTAAAAACAATAAATACATGAATGCTGATTTGCCAGATCAGATCAGTTTGCTGCACTGGAAAGCTTTTAATTCCCCACAGTGGGCATAGTAGTGTGGGAGCTGGAGACCAGTTGGATTATTCCTCACTTTTATTCTTAATTTTATTGATGGCATTTTCCTATTAATCAGTTTCTCAAGCGATCACAAAAAAAAGAAACAAAAACATTTTAAAAAAATCTGAAGTAACAAATGACATTGTGGAGATACACAATGGAATAAGGTATACTGTGTAAAACAAAGAATACAGGTCAGTCCCTTTAAGTAAAACCTTAACTGGGTCTTTCAGTAGTAATCAGTAACTTCAGCTGAGCTAACATCGCCACAGCTGGACAGCTTGTCAACCACACTGACATATTTGAATGAATGAACGGCTCTAATCATGAATCTTGTGTGTGTGTGTGTGTGTGTGTGTGTGTGTGTGTGTGTGTGTGTGTGTGTGTGTGTGTGTGTGTGTGGGAGGGTGAAGTCTCCCAGATGGCACCCAAAGGATTTCTCTCTCCAGGAATTAGACCACTGGGTTTAGTTGCATCAACGGCTTTCAATGTAACAAACAAATCAAATCACTTCTATCACTTTGAGCCATAGATCCAGAGTACTACAAAACAACTGTTCCCATATATACAGGGCATATATGCAGGTACACAGAAACACTTTGTCTGTGTAGTGATAGCCACAGGCAACTACAGCACACTCTGAATAACCTAATAGAAATTAAAATTTTACTGTAAGGTGTTATTTTCTCTATCCTTTCATGTACAGTTTGGCTTGAAAGGTTGATAAGAGGGAGCCTAAACTCACTATAACGCAAGGAAGTCTTCAGCTCACAAATTGACACCACTCAACTGACAAGAGCTACGCTACCTTTTAATATTAGATGTGCGTCATACTTTGTTTCATCAATATTTAATCGCAAATGAACTTGACATCAGCTTGACAGTTAAGTTTTTTTTTCATTGTTTAACTCCTCAAAATTGAATAACTGAAGACCACCCGGTGAACTGAGATTGGTTCTAAATTTTTCCTGCTGTGTCTCCGGATCATCCTGTATTGTTTTAATGGTTATAACCTCTTGTCTCCAGGAATGACAGTCCAGCCTCTGGGGGGGAGAACAGCACTCAATTACAGCATTCAAATCTACACAGAGCTGTCCGAGATCATTGGCACAGCATATGTGAACAGTGACGGGGGCTGACAGCATGTCCTTAAAAGGGGTTATAACCATCATTTTCAGTTATTTCTGTACCTTCTTGGAGGCAGTTTTACAAGTATTCATGAGCATTTCACCCTGGAGTGAATGGGAAAGTAGCCTGTAGCGTTTTAAAGGGATCTGGGCTACATTTTTCTGGGTACGCTGCAGTGCACTGCTTTTCAATCAGAAAGAACTGCTTCACACTTTCCATTTGCTGAACATGAAAGCGCACACCCTTCACCAACTCACATTCTCATTATTCAGGTACAGACACACACGTATATAACACACATGCACAGTATTTTTCTTTCCAAGACATAAAAAGAGAACTTACCAGTCAAACTGAAGTCGAAGCCAGGCAGAACTGCTGTTCAGATCTTTGTCGAGGTATAAAATGAAGCCCAAATCCTTCAACGTGTTCACTTGCTCAGACTTGAGTTATGCTTTATTAATTTCGCAGGTAGAAATCAGTGGTTGGTGGGTGGTCATGAGCTCAACAGAGGCAAAAACCACCTACTGATACGACTACTTCTTTTCCTCTCTCGTACTCCTTTTTTTTCCCCCTGATGTAGAATGAGAGCAGCAGGTGTACAAGCAGGGATTTCTCTCTTTGTTAGATTTTTACTAGGCTTCTGTACAAATCCCTTCCTGGACTGCCAGAGAGATAAGAAAGTCTGTGATGATGAAAAATGGGTTGATGCCTCTTAAGTTGTATCCCAGAGATGGATTTCCAAAGAAAAACTGAGAATCAAATATAAAAAAAACCCCACTCATCAGATAATTATCAGTTTTTACTCAAGTGGGTATTACAGTTGTCTCTTAGTTAGTAAGATTTTTATCAAAAAAGTAAAAGCTCCAGCTACTCCAACAGTGGAGTTTTTACCCCAAAATGTCTTTGTCACCCTCTTTCTCTTCTCAGGTTGTCGAGGTTTTTCCGCAGGTGTGAATCCAACAGGTTTCGAGTCTCTCTTGTTCTCTTTTCCTCTCTCCCCTCTGATGTGGTTTTCTCATCCAAGACCCAAAAATGGTGAACCACAGCTGTCTGACCGCAGTCCTCTCTCACACAGGTCACTGCCCACTTCCTCTTCCTGTTATTCTGGTCAGTGTTGTCCGCTGGTGCTCCCAGCTACTGCTCCTTTTCCTGTCCTGGAGGGGAAAACAGAAAGAGATGGAGGTATGGGGAGGTATTGGTGGATTGGTGAAAAGACAGAAAAAAAGGGAGAGAGCAAGAGAAGCAGAGAGGGAGTGCATATGTCAAAACAGCTCAAAAACACTAGGAGAGGCAGAGAAAGCAGCCGGCTCATGTTCATGAAGCAGATGGAGTGAGTGTGTGAGATAGGAGAAGGGAGGGAGGGTGATGGAGAGTAAGGTGAGAGAGGCGTTACTTCTCGGTCCTTCTCAGAGAGCGGGAGAGCGACGGGGAGTGGGGGAGAGATTTATTATTCATGTGTGTGAGATAAGGATTAAGTTAAACAGGTTATTGGGGATAATCCTTAGAGATTTCCCCACATGAGGCTAGTAAATATTTCAGAGGGCTGACTTTGTGTGTGTGTGTGTGTGTGTGTGTGTGTGTGTGTGTGTGTGTGTGTGTGTGTGTGTGTGTGTGTGTGTGTGTATGTGTGTGTGAGTGTATCTGACAGAGAGATGTCGTCTAAGCTGGAAAATGAGATGAGAGGGACGCCTTGCCACACGCACGCACGCACACTCACACACTCCTTATCTTACTCCCCCCGTCTCTTCGGGGGTGAGTTGTTCGTCAGTAATTTGGCGAATTGGACAGGAAAGCCGGCTGTGTGTTTTTAAATTGAAACCTCTCCTGTGGCAATAGCAGTCCAGCCTTTCTTTTTCACTCCCATCTCACCCTCCCTCCCTCTCTCTGTCATCTTTTTCTCATTCTCCCCGTTTGCTCTGTCTCTTGTTTCTTTTATATTTTATTTTGCAGTTTCAGCTCAGTTCTACATAAAATATTGTCATTTCATCTGGGAGCAGCTTTTCCAGACATCATACATCAACATTTACTTTAAATCTACTTTATGTAGTACTTGTGTATGTACAGTCTCTCTCTTGCTCTCAGTTCTCTGATCTGATTAGTGAGGGCAATACTGTTATTTTTTTCTCTCTAGACACAGTCCAAACTTTAAGACAAAAGGACTGTTTGTCATTGCTTTTCAAATAAGAAACAGGCGGCCTTCACAAAAACAATGCAAGCTTCTTCTAATCAGGAACTTCTTTAATTAATGAAGGATTTTCTGTGAAGCCTGTGCTGTGTATGTTCTATACAAGAGGATTACAGACTTTATAAAACAGACAAATGTCATGTATGAGGCCGCACCATCCCAACAACAGACTGTTCTCTCTGTTGAGGTCAGGAAAGCGATTCCGCTCCCTGAAGACCAACACAGAGAGACTTAGGAGGAGCTTCTTCCCGCAGGCGATACGGTCTCTCAATCACACCACCACACAGTACTGACCCACACATATGGTTCTTACACACACACTGGACTTTCTGGACTTTGTTTTTGCACAACACTGGTCACTATATTCTTCATTTCCAGTTAATACTTGTACAGCTGCTGTTATTGTGTATATATTTATTTAGATTTAGATTTCTTCATACATTCTTATATAGTTCTATATTGTGTATTGTGTATTTTGTTGTACAGTTATTTTATTTTCAACTTTAATTTATATATTTTATCTTATTCTTCCCAGTTAAATTTACCCTTCATTCTAATTTGTGTTGTACAGTTATTTCATTTTTAACCTTAATTTATATTTTATTCCTTCCTAGTTAAATTTACCCTTTTTAATTTTTCATATTTATTTCCTATCTTATTCATAGCCTTTCCTTTTTTGTTTTCTTTAGGTCACGAGCAGTTGTCCAAGCATTTCACTACATATCGTACTGTGTATGACTGTGTACGTGACAAATAAAATTTGAATTTGAATTTGAATTTGACCTCACAAAGCAGCCCCACCCACAGCCCTAATTTAAGTTTTTTTCACTATGCAAACACAATGAAAAATCTGCTAGTTTCTCTGTATTGCTAAAACTGACTTCAGCACTGCATGAAGCACAGCAACAGTGCAAAAAGCTCGAGGAGAAAAGAAGTGCAGAGGTGTGAGATGGCTAAAATCTGACCAATCAAAATGATGGAAGCACAAATTTCTGGCCATTTAATTTGCAGTGTGAATACCTTGTGTGTGCAGTTTTTTCCACTCCATTATCGAAATGGAGGATGAAGGGGTCTTGCACTATTATAAAAACGTCATGCTGCCTTTGCATTCGAGAGTCTTGTCTGCTCTGTTCAGTATTCTTGTTCCACCCTGGTGAACCACCCTTCCTAAGTGTTTTCTTGTTTCTGACCAAGTAACATCTACCTTCAGGGAAAATCTTTCACCCGCTTCACTCCTTCTCTGTCGGAAAATGAGTGTGCGTGTGTGTGTGTGTGTGTGTGTGTGTGTGTGTGTGTGTAGGTGTGTGTGTGTGTGTGTGTGTGTGTGGGAGAGAGAGAGATAGAAAGACTGTCATTTTAAACAGATAAGAAATAAGAAACTAGTGACTTGAATGGCAGCTGCACATCAGGGGGAACAAAGAAAGCTTGAACGATGGTGTTTGAAAATGTGTCGTTTTTTATTTGTTAGTCCATCATTAGATTTAATGAAAATTAAGATTGCATCCTTTACATTGTGTGCAACATTTAATGACATTTGCATGCTCACATCATAACCACTGTTAAATCTAAAAAGACACTCTTTAAATCACCCATTAATTGGGCTCAGTTTTACAGAGCAGAGGCAGTGATGTATGTGAATAAAGGCAACAAGCGCAGAAATAAGAGGAAGATTTTTTCCTCATGTTGGCTGTCTGTTTTCTTTCAGTAAACAAGGCGACATGTACAAGACTGAGGGTTGTCTCAAGAACAAACAAACAAAATGTCACAAATATGATGGAAACTCTCTTGTTTACACATCTCTTTCCCTCTACCCCTCAGTGTATCTCTGTCATTCTGTCTTTTCAAAAATCCTCATGCTCTTGGCCTACTTTCCTAAATAACACTTTGGCACTAAAAATTGCATCTTCGTTCCACTCATGACATGTAAGGAAACGGGCGATATTCCCCCACTAGTGGTTTGACTGGAAGAAGACCATTGGGGGCTGAACATCAAGGAGCACTGAGAGGGAAGAAAGAGAAGGATGAGCAAGAGAGGAATATGTCTAACATGACAGATGTTTCTTAAATAGTGTCTATGTGCCTAGAGGGTCCACTTTCATCATTAACACATATAATGTTTTTCCTATAAATATAGATCCCTGTTGAAAACACTACCTCAAAGGTGGGTCCACACGACACAGGACTTTTCCTACTTATCTGTTCCAGTATGTTCCCACTGCTCATAACGATTAAAAGCAACAACGTTTCTGAAAAAGAAACACGTTCCCTATTAGGTTCACAAATATCATTCTTTTAAGGGTTCAGTTGCAGCTGACCTTTAAGCAAATTCAGCTTTTAAAAGTAAAAGTAAGTTGTTATAATTTCAGAGTAAATTATTGGCTTTTTAGTTTGTCCAGCTGACTCCCACAGGCTTCAACAAGGCATTTATTTTAAATGAAGATCCACCAGTTTTATTTTGACTTAGTTTTCAATAATAAATTAAAAGTTTGAAAGCCACGCTCGTACTGTAAGGAACCATATGTTTTTTCCCTTTAAATAATTTTTGTTTTTCAAAACTGCCAACAGGGACTTGGAAATTCTGACATGTTTGTTAATTTATAAGCAGAAGACTTATTTTTCTTTAGGAGAAAAACTGCTCACAACTGGGCTTGATTTACATCCGTGTAATTTTTGCACAAGGAATTCTGCTGCTTCATGACTCTGCGGCTACACCAACCATGTAACATATGCAGACCATTTATGAGACACATGCTACATGATTATGTTACTACCACAATAAGTGAAAGTGGTTACGCCGACATATGCACTGCTAAGATCTGCTCAGATAAACCAGTCTCTTGATTTTATTTTTATCTTTTACCTACACTAGCATTTGGTATTTAGCATTTTGCCAGTATCAGCGGTCACACCTCTCCTTAAATACTCTGCTGTCTCACTCGTTTTTTATTGTAAGCAAAGCATGCAACTCTGCTGTCATTATTATAGTGAAGGAGTCAGTCAGGAATAGCACTACATTTAGCACTTTAAGAAAACAGATCTTTCCATCAATACTACTGCAAATCCAGCATTAGTTCTTATCTGCTGGTTTGTTGGTTTGGTTCTGCTTGGTTTGGTCCAACCTCAACATACAGAAGCCTTGAGTTTGGGTCTCTGTTGGTTGTTCTGTTTGATCTTAATCTTGATTAATTTCTAGCTTTATTATTAATACTTTTGGAGTCTAGTTAGTGTGTCTCTGTTAGTTCTTTGTGTTTTCGTTGAGATTGTGGTGGGTTTTTTGTAGCATCCTGTTTTAGTTTTACTTGCTGACTGTCTTCCCTTTATTGCTTTCAGCAGCTCTTTATTAGTTTCATTTGCATTTAATTTACACTCCTATGTTAAACCCCCCCATTAGTGTGTGTCTATAAATACTTCTATAATTCCTTTGTTCAGTTGTTCAGTATTGCATCATCCATTTAGCTGGGTATCTGCAGCAGTTTGTTCCTGAGCTTGTGATCCTAGTGATTTTTGGATTTCTTAATTCCCTGGACTTTGCCTTTTCTGTTTTCTTGGAATAGAAGATTTTGGACTATGCATTTCTTTGACTTATTAGCAATAAATGTTTATTTTTGTACATCTTCCTCCTGCGCCCTGCTCTTGGGTACTCAAAAAAAAAAAACATCTACACTCGACATAGAAATCTATTGTCATGACAAGCTATGTCGAGCGGGCAAGAATGATGAAATCTATTTAAACACTGAAAAGAGACATAAAAATTAAGTCATTTTGTTAATGAGCAGTTTAGAAGATAAATGTCTGTATTTGTTAAGCTTTCTGTGCCTCAAATCTTTGGCTCATTCTCTAAAAGAGTGCATCTTCTTTTAAATTATAGTTCCCATTTATATTTTCTTTGTTGTTGTTTTGGACAGTTTTCATCTACTCTTGAGACAAGCATCATATTTTATCCTCCTCAACCCTTCATTATACGAAAAAACCATACTACAATGAATCACAACAAATTCCATTCCCTGCATTGTTATCTATAAGCACCAGGCAGCACATAGTTAGAAAAGCAACAGACTAGAGCATTGTAATCTGCCCATCTGCCCATCCAGTATATCAGAATATTACCTAATTATCACATAAAACTAAAATGATCACCTTACGCATTTATGCCTCCAACAGTCAGTTTAACTTCATGTCAGTCTGGAAGACTGTCTAGAAGAGTTTAAAGCAATTTAATAGGTGGGCATCAAATCAGTATAAAATCAAATTTAAGTATAGTGTGAGAACAGTAACGGCATTGAATTCGATTTTTTCCAGAGAAGTGGACCTTTTATCATGTGGACACAAACTATCATCACATCATTATCATTAGACATTTGCATGAAATTTCTTGAGGAAGGAAAAACGTGTTTGTGAGGTCACTTGACATTTGATTACTAATGTCTATTGAGGTTTTCCATATATATGACCACTTACCACATGAAGTCAACATGTAATCATGGTGAGAATATAAGATCAAGTGAATAAAGCACCAGTCACAGAAACCTAGAGACCAGTCGGTGACCCCTTGGCAACCATCTGTCGCTAGGGAAAAATGTGTATTCTGTAACTAGTCTGCAAAAACGTCCTTTTTCTGCTTTGGTCACAAGCAAATTGTTGCATACAAATTTTAAGTGGAACCAACTGGCTTGTCTATAAACACCAGTGAAACTGTTTATAGACAAGTGTGAAATATGAGAAAAATAATACACAAACTGGACCATAATGGTGAGCATTTGACTTTCAATTAAATATGCTTGTGAAACATGTGGGCTGAGGCAAAAGTCTTACTTTGAAGGCTAACCTCTATTTCTGCTTTGAGTTGAAATTTGTCCTAGTTTTACTATACTGCTCAGGAAGTAGTTAGAAGTATTTGCAGACAAACGTGAAAAAAACAAAACAAACATAGGCCACCATGCTAGCAACCAAGCGATCAATATGAGGTTTTCATTGTAGCACCTTCATTGCAACCAGTTTCACCCAGTGACAGCCAGCAAGCTCCAGGAACCACTGCTAAGTAGTTGGGCGATAGACGTTTCCTTACTGGTTGTAAGTATGTCCGATATCGTCGGGAACCAATCTCTGACACCACATGAGAAACCCCAACCGACTTCAATTAAAAAAAAAAAATCTTCTCTTGATGCATTACTGAGATTCCCTACCCCAGAGATACCTCATTTGCAAGAACAGGATGACCTTGATTGTTGACCTATTACCGTCTAATCACTTCATCATTGAATGCAAGTGTAAATTTCCATCAAACTTGAAGAAATCCCTTCAAGGTGTTCAACAGATATTGGTTTCAAGAGAATAAGGCAGGCAGAGTGAATTTTTATTATGCCTCTAGCCAAAGTTTTACTCTACTTCAAAATATGATATACACCTTTACGCTTTGCAGTTACTGTTAAAATGTATTTTTTACATAATTTTTTATTTTAAGATGAATTCATTGGGAAAAACTGCAGTTTCCTTATCTCTCCTCATCAAATTTTCACATTTTTATCTGATAAAGAGAATGATTACAACTCTTGTGACTGGAATGAGTCTTTCTTGCTGTCATTTGGCCAGTACTTGCATCATCAGATGTAGGATTTCAGGTTGTGAACAGAGCCTGCCAAGAAGATACAGAATATTGACAAGTGAAGTGGAGTATAAAGGCATGTCATAGGATGACAAAAGCATGGAGCTACAGTTGAAGAACTGTGAAGTAGTTACTTAAGTGATGAGAAGTCCTTCCTATCTCTTTAGTAAATAATTTGAATCCCATCCATATTGCTAACAAATACTTTGAAAATATATTTTCAGTGGAACAAGTTCTGAAAAGAACATTAAAAATCTTCATTGCACCAGTTAAAATGAAGCTAGAAAAAGATTTCTTACTGAAAAAAATAAAGATAAAAGTAATTCTATTCAAGTCAGGACACCAAGGTTAGATTTGTAACTTTAAGGAACTGAATGCGTAAATTGATTTGGAAATGTTTAACCTTGAAATCATCAGCCTTCAACTACTTTATTTTGTTGCAGATTACACTTTGTACATGCTAGAGTCTGTTAAATCCTCCGTGCTATACACCCACCTCACACCATGCCGAATAACAATGTTTCAATGCTTACTGCACAAGCTGATCACTAAATACATTTCAGCATGTAAATTCAGTCATGATCATTAGTCATGCTGCAACACATTTGTTAATCGCCTAACCACCACAAAAAGGCTGTTAGAAAAGCATTATGTAAATGGCTGTCAGTAAATTTCAGCATAGTGACTGAAATGGTTTAATGGTTGTACAGACCTCCTCGGTGTGTTATTGCATCAGATTCATTTCATGTGAAAAAGCTGCATATCTTTACTTTTAGATCATTCTTAGCAGCTGTTGTACATTTAGGTCAAACATACTGGGATGCGATTAGATGACCCTTCGTCCTGGCAAGCTTGTATTAGAGACTCATAGCCTCCATGTTTCTAGTCACCCACATTATGCACATCAGCCCTGATTTCCACTAAATGTTGTATTTTGGCTCTCGTTCCTAGAGCAAGTTGGGCAGAATTATCAAATGCCATGTCTGATGTTTCTTTCAAATCTCTACTTTTTCCCCCAAATCTTAGGTCCAAATATTTTATATAATATAAACTGTAACTAATGCAGAGGAACCCCCCCCCACACACACACACACACACATATTTACAGTAATATAAAGTTAGATCATCTACTACAAAGTAAACGGCTGCTTCCCATTTATAGTCGGTGTTGGCTTCATTTAGCCATCTTGATCCTTGTCTATTTTCAACCAACTATTTATGAACACAACACTCAACATAGATCATACACACACACACACACACACACACACACACACACGCACATAAAAAAAATCTTCTAAGCCACATTTAAAGACAACTTTTTTCACAAACCATCTTAGTTCTTACCAGCAATAAGTAAGATATGTTTCCACTGGGTGTTGGACTCTGCAAGACCTGCACTCTGTCACTAATTCTGTACATAATTATTATAAACAGGATTTCTAGGAGCAGCCAATGGGTGGAGAGTATTGGGTTAGATGGTTTCAGGAGCTTATTTCTGCGTTTTTTGCAGATAAATCACATCTTTTGGCTGGTTTGGGAGCACCTTGGTCTCACCAGAGGCTGGGGAGAAGGTCTGTGCATGTCCACTTAGACTGCTGCCCACAACACAGATCCCGGTGATATCATAAAACTGGCAACATTTTTAACAATTATTTTTGCTAGAAAAATAAATTTTCGAAAGCAGATTAAAAAGCTCATCTATATTGTTCTACCTGCCTGTAAGAGGAAGTAAAAACCTAACCATCCACAGGGAGAACATATAAAATCCACACACATGCAAAATAAAGTGTATCGTCTGTAAAACAAAGATATAATGGAGCTTCCAGTAAAAGAGCTCTTGTATGCCGATCCACCATATATCTTAAATATGTTATGGCTACAAGTGAAAAAAAAAGATTTGTGGCCATAACATCATTTACTAGCTATCAAAACCCAAATTAGAGCCAAACAGACAAGTTACCCTTTTCTGCTTGGCTGCCTCAGGCAGACTGTGGGCATCTTGCTTCATCACCACAGACAGTTTTAAAACAGGTCAGACTGAGTTGCAGATGTATGATTTAGTGTTTGTGTCTGTATCTGAAAAGCTGAGGTATCTAACTCTCCCTCATGCTGTCAGTCAGCTGTGACTCTAAAGCTTGACACCTGTTCTTGATTTCTCATCACATTAACCTATAAAATTTAAGAACAGCAGTTAAAACAAGGATTGAAACCAGCCTGTTCTGCAAAGTGTACTAGTATCTAGTTTCCTGTTAAAAGATGCAGTATAATATTTGTTCCACTTTGCACTTAGAAGGAAAAACAGAGGAATTTTCTTTAAAATTTAAAGAAAAAAGTCCAGCCTTTAACCTGGAGACTGACTTGATTTGTATCTTTCACGTTATTTTTGAATTTACAGTAAAATCTAGAGAGCTTTTGTAATCTGAAAATGTTGTTAAAATGAAACCAGGGCAAACAAGGCCTCCCTCTCCTATGACCTCAGTTTAAAAAAAAAAGTCATTTCAGTTTTAACCAGCTTGAATTGTTACGACACACCAATCAAGAGAGATATATGTTAGGACATTAACCCCTCCTGTGTGCATGCGTGTGAAAATCTTTTGTGTTACTATACATGCGTCTAACATCATTTGTGTGTGTGTCTGTGTGTCTTTGTGTTGTGTAAATAGACAAGATCCCTGAGGACAAATGATGAGGAGATGATATCTTGTGAAGTGTGCCCTTTAAAAATAGCAGGGTCGCTGTCAACATTACTTGGCTCTGGATGAGCTCTTTGTTTCTGTGTCCATTTGTCCGTGTTTGTGTGTGTATTCCAAGATACCACAATGATCTTTGTGTGCGCTAATGCATGTTTATTCCTGCACTGTATCATTCTGTGTTTTCTGCATGTGTTCCGATGAAAAAAAGGATCTGTTTTCAGGCATGACTGATCACTGCATGCCCTTTGTGCATGTGTGTAATAATAAATATATGTGTGTGTTTGCAAAGAGGAATGAGGTGTATTCATCCAGAGCTCCTGTGTCTGATGTACATAGTAATGTGAAATACTGCCCCGGGGTGACTCAGGAAGAGAAAGAATGGGATGGGGGGGTAATAAAAAAGGTAGATGAGGAGCCAAAAGAGCAATATAAAACAAACATGCTAAGTATTTATATTTGTATGTTAGCTACATGTAATTTAATGTTCCTCCATCCCTATTTTAATCCCCACAGTTTTTGACATAGCTTCTGTTATTATCGCCCCATTGCATTTAAATGTGAACAGAAAGAAAGTGTCACCTCTATAGGCTAAATCATACATAATCCCAAAAGCTCAAATGTAAAGCATCCACAACTCACATCATAGGTGTAGATTTAACATTTCTGTGGGGGTTGGGGGTGTGCATAAAAGACAAGATTTATGAATCAACTGTGAAGAAAAGGAAGGGTCTTTTTACTCACAAAACATAAATGATGAGCTCACATAACCAATCTTTTGTGGTAAACAACTGTGACAGAGGGAGTTTTGTGATCTTAGTCAGCAGCTGCAGCATTTCATCTGGTGTTGGCAGTTGATAATCAGGGAGGAGGCACACGGAAAAAAGGGTCGAAAGTCAGGTATTCAGACATCTTTCCATAAGTTTAGAATTGTTGCTGTTTGCAAACCAGCTTGTCAGATGGGTTCAATCATTACATGCTGACTGTCACATCTGGGGGAGTGAGCAACAGACAAAACACAAAAAGGCAGTGCAGAGCAAATTTATGCCTATATGTGTGTTAACTCAGTAGGTATAATAAAAACAAATAAAAACAAAAAGTCAAGAATATTTTTCCCCAGGACTCAGGAAATTGTGCCTGCAGCTCAAAAATGTATAGGGTGTTACCCCACCCAACCCCTCCTCCCGATGCTGAAATGAAGCTCAAGCCCATGACTGTCATTATTAATTATCTTATCTAATTCTACATACATCAGGAGGGAAAAAAAACTAACCAAACAATGAAAGAATTTGATTTTTTTCTAATCAGTCACTAATGACATAGATGTGTGGCTGTATTAGCTGTCTGACAGTGCAAATTAAAGCTGCTTAAGTAAACAGCTTTATCTTAACACTGAATCAAATTATGTTATTTATGAATACAAAGCCAACAATTTAGCAGATAAAGATTTACAGGAAATCTGTGGCAATCATTTCTCTGAGGAGTAAATGAAAGCCAAATGTTGAAAGCTAATGTTGGACCTTCAGGGTTTGGTTGAAAAGATCCAAATCCAAAATCAGAGGCTGATAAGATAAAGTAAAAGTAGCCTTTTATTTAGGCTGAAGGAAAACGCTCAAAAAACAAAGAAAAGACGAAGAAAAATTCTAAACAAGAACACCGAGACAAACAGGTCAAACTAGGGAAACAAAAAGGTGATCTCACAAAAGAAATATCTACACAAAGACACACTGAAGGTAATCATGGGTAACAGAAACACCTGAAACCAATCAAGGATAAAAAAAAACAGGGGGACAGAGAACTGACAACACGATGACATAAAGGAGGCATCCAGCAAAACAGAACACACATTAAAGGAAATTAAAGCTACACAAAGAAACATGTTTAATCGTAGATTTTTTAAGACTCGTTAAACTAAAGTTCGTTACACCAAATAGACACAGAATATATTTAATTTTAAATAAAGTTCCTATAGTGGCATTTGAACCTTCCACCCCACCGATCCAACTGCCAAGAATATAAAGAAAAACAGCAATAAATATAAAAATGGGAAACAATAAAACAAACAGAGCAAACAAACAAAGCATAAAAAAGAAGCACCATATAATACCTCAAAATCCACAGTCCCAACGCTACCTTCACTGGGTGGCCTGAATCACATCTCCAAAATGAATAGCATTGTTGGTATTTGACTGTGTGACTTAGCCAGTTATTTGTTAAGCTGTTTGTTAAAAATGTTTCTGAGAGTAAAAGAGTAGCGTAACATCCTTGACCTAACAAAGTACTGATGCAAAATGATTCACTGGTAATAGGTGCTGCTGTGCTTCAGCTGCTTAAAAAAACAAAATTGGAAAACTGGAAACATGACAGCAACTGGCCTCAAACCAGGGTGTTACTTTAGTTCAATGACTATGTACTTTTCATGTTATCCAAAGAGATTAATATAAAAGAATCCATGTTATTTGGGGTATTTTAAAGCAGAAAAATGACCAAGCTTAGAAATATTTTCTTCCAGTTGATCTCATAATATATTTAGTAGTACAGTTTCCTCATGACACCAGAAAATACTACTTGTCTTTTGTTCTGGTGTTTTGAAAGACAGTCTCTAGTGTAGAACTATAGGGAGAAAATATGGAGGTGAAGAAGGGAGAAAGGGAGGTGAAAATAATAAAGAAGCGCTAAAGGATACAGGACTCACTTTCTTACACCCACACAGATGCACACACAAAGGATTTATATGCAACATCCCCATTAAAATCCAGAGATAATGACCTACAAATTTCTCCCAAACAGACTTTCCTCCCTTCTGCCTCCTCTTGTTTTACTCCCCCATCTCTCCTTCTCTCTCCCACCTGTCTGTCTCTTATTGCTGCTGTCTTTCATCACCCCCTCCACTCTGTGGCCGAAACCTATCAGAGGTTGAATCAATGACGAGATGTCTGAGGATGTCTCTGCATGTATATCTGAGATCTGAGTGAGAGAAAATGTGTGTATGCATTTGCACATTGTGAAAAGAAATCTGTGTATGTGTTTCTTCCTCATTGTTGAGAGATTTTGCGATTGTGTGGTTTAATGTGCTCTGCCTAGCTCCCATTTCAGTATTTCATACATCAAAAAGTGTGAAAAAACACATTTACGTGTGTGTGTGTGTGTGTGTGTGTGTGTGTGTGTGTGTGTGTGTGTGTGTGTGTGTGTGTGTGTGTTTTTGCATGTGTTTGAGTGAGCTTCTTCTTTGAGGATGCTAACTAGTGGATGCTAAATAATGCAGCATTCTGCCGAATGCCTCTCCTCCCCAACAACATCCTGATTAGTGATTCAGGGTTTGAAAATGTTAATGCTTTTAACACAGTCACTTCTCATTCACATCAAACTGTTGAAAACAGCAGGACTGAATAGGCTCACATATAGAGCATACACAAACATGGACAGTGGTAGAACCAGATAGACATACTTGTACCAACTCACATGTAGGTAGACAGATGCAAGCATGGAAAGATATCCCTTCAAAATATAGAAACTGACACTTACATTATTGCATATCCACAGAGAAACAGGATTAAAAAAAAGACATTGGAAGAGCAGGTTTAAAATTTTTAGCTTTTGTTGGTTTCTTCATTATTGACCTTCATTAAACTATTAAGTAGTCTTTACTGTTGAAGAGAATTTAATTGAATTGTCTTTTTTAGGTTTCGTCAGCTTCACAGACAGAGTTACATCTGTTTCAGTTTTTTCAAGCAGAGCCCTGATGTAAATTAGCCTTTATATGTTTAGTGTTCCTGGCTTCTTTAACCCTGATCAAGACAACCTACTGAAGCTCAAAGTGAACATCAGAATGGGGAAGGGAGGTGATTTAAGTGACTTTGAATGTGGCATGATTATCGGTGCCAGACAAGCTGCTCTGAGTATTTCAGAATCTACTGATTTACTGCAATTTTCCCACACAATCATCTCGAGGGTTTACAGCGAATGGTCCTAAAAAGAGATAATATCCAGTTAGCAGCAGTTCTGTGGATAAACATGCCCTTGTTCACGTCACAGGTCAGAGGAAAATGGGCAATGGGAACTAAAATGTGCGGAAGAACATCTCAGAGCACACAACACACTGAATCAAAAACAGGATACTAAGAGTATAATTCACTTCGGTTTACCAGAGTAGATAATACAGTAGAAGATTGGAAAAATGTTGAATTGATTAGTTTTGATTTCTGCTGCAACAAAACTTGGTGTAACCAACAAGAGAGAATAGAGCCATCCTGCTTTGTATCATTAATTTAGGCTGCTGTGGTGGTGTAAAGGTGTGGGGGATAATTTCTTGCCACACTTTCAGCTTCTCGCTACAAACCAAACATTGGTTGTACTCCACAGCCTGCCTGAGTATTGTTGTTGACCATGTCCATGCTGTTTCCACCATTGTTACATGCCTTTTCACAATCACCTAAAACTGTTTTTGTGAGCATGAAAATAAATTTACTCTATTCAACTCACCTTCACAGTCACCAGATTTCAATCATAAATAGCACCTTTCGGATATGGTGGACCGGGAGATTTGCATCATGGATGTGAGGCCAATAAATCTGCAGTAACTGTGTGATGCTATCATGTCGATATGGGCCAAAGTCTCTGAGGAATATTTCCAACTAGGTCCAACCCAATACTAGGAAGATATACAAAGTGGCTGGTGAGTGAACAATAGGTCCACTTGATAATCATATGTTGTCTGTGTATGTGGGGACACTGTTCTCCCCTCACCCCTAACCAGTGATGGCAGACAGCCCCTCCCTGAGCCTGGTTCTGCAGCAGGTTTCTTTCTGTTGAGAGTTTTTTCTTCCCAATGTCACCAAGTGCTATCTCAAAGGGGCAAGTCTAACTATTATTTGTCCTTCTGTTATTGTAGGGTCTTTAACCCAAAATATAAAGTGCCTTAATTTTATATGAATAAAATTCATTGAACTGAACTGAACTGAATTAAAACAGCTATACTGATTAGCATTCGGATAATTTTTCTGTGAAGTAGAGTTTAACCGAACGTACGGTATTTGTAACTAGCGTTCTCACAATGCTAATGTAATGCATGATTCCTGTCTATGTATATTTTATAATTTTCATGAGGTTCAGACATTTTCTCTCTCTCTTTCTTGCATTCCAGTAAAAGTACTTTTTTATTCAATATTTATTAACACCATGTCCAATGTGATCAGCTCAGTTTCACTAGTGGTGAGAGAGCAATGCAGACTAATCAGCATGTAAGTATAAATGCAAACCCAATTTTTTAAATTTAACACATTGACCAGCTGTGATGAGCAGAGTGAAAGAACTGTGTTTAACCTTCACACTACTGGACCACCCACACTACCTTGTGGAACACATTCTCACTTTAAATGACAAACAAGGTAAAGTATTACAGCAGTACTTTCTATTACAGCTCAGTAATAAAGTGGTAATAGTAGGGAAACACGAGAGAAACAAGAACCTAATAATGTGGTGATCAGACAATAGTTTTCCCCCATTCACTCTGCTTCCATTGCAGTAAAAATAAAGAAAGAAAATGTACAGCAGTTATTTTGGTTTATTATGGATTTTTATGAAATGTAATTAATTAGTTTAATAATTTATGCTTTCCTTATAGTTGTGAGTGTTGGTCACTTTAAACTGTCCCCTTCAACACTAGGCACTGCGGGAAAGAGCCACCTGCCAGGAGGTGGCAGAATGCTGGGAGTTTGCACTTTCTGTTTTATCACTGGATAAAGACAAAGAAGAAGTGGGGCGACACCTGTTAACTTTAGCCTCCTTTTGCCCCCTTTTTGGCTTAACTCATAGATCCATGCTTGTATAAACCAGTCGATTATAACACAAATATCTGGAATCAAATCCATATGCTAGCTACGGCTGTACTGCAAGGTAAGTTATATTGTCTTGTTGTTATTAACTTAAGCTACATACTATTAGCTCACATTAGAGTATCTAACAGTGCCTTAGCATCAAATTTTAGCTTAGTTCTTCAATAAAGAAATAAAAACTCAGACTGAATAAAAGTAAGGTTGTCTTGAAATAAGTTGACCATTATTATTGTAAATATGAATAGAGAACTAGAGCTTATTAGACAAAACTACCATAGATGTTTTCATTTATTAATCCAGAACATAATATTTAAATTATTGCTTTTAAGCAAAGCAGAATGCTGGGAACCTAGTGTAGGATTCATTCAAGCATTGTAATATAGTAATACTGTTCAAATATGACATGAGCCAATATTACCTATTAATTATGAGGTTATTACAGTGAAAACTTTTAAAAATGTGAAAATTCAAGCTCACAGACATTACTTTCTTATTTCTAGCAGGTTATCATATTGCTACCTAAGTATTACACTACTATCAGCAATTGGTTTTGTCTCATGTGAATTTCTTTATTTCCACATTATTATCCCCAGTTTGGGGGTAATATTGGTGTAATATTACTCAACTGTTGATATTTCTTGGCTATTAAGTAGTCATTACTTTGGTAATTGAGTAGTATTTACCATGTTATTACATTCTTGTTTGTGCCTTGTTACCCTACTATTACCACTTTTTTACCGAGCTGTAACAGAAACTGCTATCAGTATTACATTTTAAAAAATTATTACTATTTAATATTTTTCTAAAATGTTTTCTGTCTTCTTGCTCTACAGTCTCAGCGTTAGCTTACAGAGCCACAACATCCGCATGAAAAACGAGCGATATTTCAGATGAAAACAATGTCTCATTGTCTCAGCTCTCAGCCTTTCCGCCTCATTGTGACAGAAAGGCTGAGAGTTCACTGGAACTGTAGTCAGCTTTTGAAATAACCAGTCATAACAACAGTGTGAGATAGCAGTCAACTACACCATAGCTGCTTTTCCATACCACAATTCTGCCTGTGCATTATTTTAATCAAAGGTATTTGAAAATCCTTCACTTGGAACTTGCAAAATCTTACAACTGCACCAGTGAGCAGCACATATCAACACTTTGTTTACAGGCAAACGGAGTGATGCTCATCTTCTGAAATGAGGCAATAGACAACCAACTCACACTGCTGCATAGAGTATTAAAATGCAGAACCGTGAAACTGGCATGTGTTTTATTCTGCTTTGTTTGAATTTTGGGTAGCGCTCAGCAAACAAGGTGAAAAGAATGAGCTCCTGCTTTTAAAAGAAAAAAAAGTGACAGAGAAAGACTTTATCTTTTCAAATGACTGAATTCAAATGAACTCACAGTGCAAAAGAAAATGTGTTCAGTTTAAACTGCCTGAGGCAGAAAGGGAGAAATAAACATGCTCTGCACGCTTCCTTTTTGTATTCCTCTTGCATTTTGGTTTGAAAATGAAGCATCTTTAGAGACATTCTGCATGTCTCATGCTATTTAAAGAGAAAAAAAGGATCTATATGACGAAGGTATATTTTGGTTGCCTTTGCTTAGTATTAAACATCCACAGTATATTTGCCACATAATAAGTACTTAGCATTCTTATATATTCATGAAGCTTTTGTGTGTTTCCGTCTTTGCTTCACAGGCATCCTTATTTATTTATTCTTTTTAATCATTTTGCCACAGGCATAGCAATATTGCAGTACCACGGGAGCAATGCTGTACTATTGGGATTACTGTATGTCTGTCTGGATCTAAACCTCCGCTAAATGTGTTAAAAGGTAAAAATGCAAATGATTTTGTTTTCAAGGTCACCAGACTGTGTGATTTTCTTTGACATCCAGCCATCCAGCTGTGATACAGAGAGCATCAAGGTTAAAATGCTTTGATGCTTCCAGTAGGTGATCTCCCTCCGTCTCTCTCTCCCTCTCTCTCTCTGATGATGCAACCTCTCATCACTCCTTGCCAAACGGTGCTAACTAGTGCCCAGACTCTACAACTGCCTCCTTCATGCCTTTTCTTGATATTTTTCTTCCATATCGCTGTGTTTCCCCCTACTGAATGCGATTCAAATGCCCTCCCTAGAAGCACACAGAGCACCATGCAAGCCAAACAAATCTGACTGAGTTGTTTATCACAAGAGCTTGAATGTCAACTTGGCAAAACCTCCAGCTATAGTGTGTGGAAAGGAATGAGAGTAATTACACAGACTGACAGACACAAAAACACACGCGCACACACAAAATTGCAAGAGATGCAACTGTGCAATCAAAGACACAAACACACACACACACACACACTGTTTTTGTATAATAAACAGACTGAGGCAACGCTTTCATGTCGTCTCTCAGTTAAATGTGTGTGATGAAGCCATTAATTGTCTTTCTCTCTCTACCTTTTCCCTCTCTTTACTTAGGCTCTATTCACCTCTTTCCTGTTTCCTCTAAACCTTCTTCATTCTCTTTGTCTCTTCCCACCTATTTCTGTCTTTCCACCTCTCTCGCTTTCCCCTTTGCCTCTTTTTCTCACATGGTTCAATGATTGGAGACTTCAAATTGCCACTGAATTTCATCATAGAACCCCACTCCTGCTCTCACTGCCCTTGTAGCCTCCTGCCAAATACACCAAGATATGCAAGAACACACACAAGCTCAATATGCCACCAGGACAAAAATCCATGTCAAAGACAATTGGAGAAAAGAGGGGGTTAGGAAAAAAAATACAGGAAAAAAAACCCCATTTCTTTTGCAAAAAGCAAAAAATATTTGGTGCAATGTTTGATCCACATAAATCAACAAGGGACGATAAGAAAGACTGAAACATTACACTCAACTAGGCAGTGCTTTAAATGTAGTGCTCTTCCTGTGGCCGTAACTAACCACTTTTTGTTGAAAAATGTATAAATTAAAAATTGCCATTATAATTTTGGGCATTTCTTTTTTTCCAAGATGGCGACGTTGTACAGAACAACAGATTTAAATTTATTTTTTCTTTTCTCTAATCCACACAGGTGGTCGTAGGTTTAGGAACGTAGGTGTAGGCTAACAAGTTGCAACTTGTTAAAAGACATTTAAACATATATTGGTGGGGGTGTATATGCATATATGAGCCTAGTTTGAACTAGGCTTAACCTAAAAAAAAATCCCAAATAAACTCAAATTTGTGCGTGCAATTCTTTTTTTGTTTTGTTTTATCAATCATTAAAGATGTATACCCTACAATCATTCCACCTTTGAAAAACAAAAGTTCAAAGGATTTATATAAAACCAAAAAGTACCATGACATTTATGACCATGACGAGTGTGTGTAAACTTCTGACCACAACTGTGTGTGCATATACAGACTCCCTAGGCAAAGGTATTTTACACTTTGAGCTTGACTAATCAGGTTTGAGTAGGTTTGGGCTACATGCAGGTTTAGAGCCCCTGTGGCGAGGACTGTTTGGAGAAAAAGAAAAAAAAAACTGCTGTTGCCCTCAGAGCCCAGGGGAACTAATCAGGCCATCTAGTTGTTGATTATTGTTTCTCAAGTCCATATTTCTGTAATGTTGATGTATATGACCAGTCACTTCTTCCTTTGAAAGTTCCTCAGAAATAAAAAAAATAATAATTTTTTGTTTTTGCCCACAGTTATAAGCAATTTTCAGTTAAACAGGTCACATTATAAGGTGGGCAGCATGTAGATGGGAGATTGTATTTTGAGGCTTTTTTGGGCCCAATTTAAAGTTTCACTTTCGCTCACTGTTCACATTTAGTTAGGGATAGACACAAACAGTTTGTGGTTAAGGTAAGGAAACGATCCAGGTTTAGCTTTTAAAATTGGCTATTTAAAAAATAAATAAACCAAGGCTACAAAGCTTTATTCTACAAATTTCTCTGATGCTAGGTTTCCCCAAATCTAAAGGTAATGGCACCGAGTTCGAGCTAATTTTCACTCAAGGCATTACATCAGCTCACACAGATGGCCTAGCCTCTCCCTTCTGAAGGACAATAGTTTCTGTTTTGCCTAATTCCAACGCAACTATAATAAAAATCCACTTTTCACTAATCTACAGATCTTTCCAATGAAGAATCCTCCTAGAAAGAGAGCAGTGTGCGTTGTGATTTAATGAGCGTTATATCTGAGCTGTGTTTAGCAGATGTTCTTGCAACAGTTAGATAAGTCTTATAGGAGAACAACATGGATCTGGACAAATCAATGCTGTGAATCAATCATTTTTAACTTATCCATCGTTAAATTATATCCAAGCAAAATAAATTGTTCTATCAGTTATACTAATACTGGCAGGGGCAGCAGTGTAAGCAGACATTCCTAGAGCTTCTGCTCCCTGTCCACTGGATCCAGCTCTTCTGGGGGAATAACAAGGCGTTCCCTAGACAGCCAAAGTACATAATCTCTCCAGCATCCGGAAGAGAGTCCTGGGATTCCCCAGGGGTCTCCTCCCAGGTAGACATGCCCAAAACACGTCACCAAAAAACCATCCAGGAAGCATTATAGTGAGACGCCTGAACTACCTCAGCTTACCGCATTTTATTGAATTTTTTTAAAAATATATTTGGCATTAGTCAAAACTGATGTTTTCATATGGGAATCCCAGAAAACTGATTCTGTTCATCTGGATGTTGCATTTCGAATATAACATCCAGATGAACAGAATCAGTTTTCTCAGACCTTACCTGTATGATTGAGCATACTTCAAGACCTTTAATATGGGAGGCTCAAACTACTATTGTCACAGTAAAATAAAATAAAATAAAATAAAATAAAATAAAATAAAATAAAGGTTTATACCTGGGACATGGAACATGTCCAATATCTTTTATGGCACCTTAAGAATATAAGATATCTCATGTGTGATTTCAAAGTGTTGAGACCGCGTTGTTCAGCAGTTTTACTGCTCCTTAGTAAATCATATTTCCTAAGAACATGGCCAGTCTGGTGACCTACAGACAAAGAAAGGTAAACTCTTAAAAACGCTATCAGTTACTTTTGGAAAACAATAGATACACGCAGCATTTTTTTTACAAATTCTGTTGTGTTTTTTAAAAACACTATTATTTATGACAGTGATGAATAAATGAACAAACAAACTTCCTCTTCTGATAACTGATAAAAACACCAAGAGGTCTCAGCTCAAACCTTATCTTCTTCTAATTACACTTTGCTCTTTGAAGTGAGGTCATGTTATTGTTGCAATGTATACAAAAGGAAGTTAGTCACAGAGGTAAAAAAAAAAAAAAAACCTCAAATACTTTTCAGACTGAATAAAATGTTACGACATTTACCGTAACAAACCAGTCAGCTGGCTGGCTATATTGACTACAGTTGAATCTAGATTCCCATTTAGGGAACTGAGGCTCATATCAAAAATCATTTCCATAAAAGGATTTCCTCCTTGCTCACATCTGGAAAACCAGTCCCACAGAGTGATGTGTTTGTGTGTATTTGTTTGTGTTTCAGTGTGAACATGTATGGCGTGTGTGTGTGTGTAATGCGCGGACGCACATATGAGCACGTGTCCACTTGTGCATGTGGGTGAGCCAAGTGAGATAATAGAAACAATACTTAATCTGATCTAGCCAGTCCTTAATCAGGTCTCCCCAGTCCTTCCTGCTGGTGGTTTCCATAGCAACAACCCTTTACTTCTTTCAAGTGCTCCTCTGATTTGTTGTTTTGTACTAAAAGTATCTTTGAAGACACTTGGCTGAACCTCTAATAAAAACATAATGAACAAAATTAACAACATGCTGCTTAAATTGTAGAAATCTTTTATAAAACTTGGCTGTGATACAAAAAACATATCAAAATATACTAATAAGATTGTAAGAACAGCATTATAGGATATATCATAAATACTTAAAATTCACAATGGCTTCATCCTGGTCACATCTGATGGTGTTAAAAATTAGAACCTTTCACTTCAGCTTTACTTTTGATAACATATTCTTATAGACATTACTGGCTTTTCTCATTTACCAGTGCATTGTATCAAAGTTGTAAAGTTTTTTGTTTGTTTGTTAGCCTGGGGGGGAGGGGGGGGGGTCCTAATTGAGTTGACAATTTTAATTAATTTTATCCAGTATTACTTTATTTTTTCACATTAATGTTAACTGGTTTCTATTTTAAACTCCTTTATTTTGCTGTATTTCGTTTTTATTGCTATTATTGTTACAAATTTTAGTCTATGTGAGCTTTAAATTGCAATATATTTTAATTTATTTTTGTCTTTTTATTAGATTTTTATTTAATTTGCTCTGTCTTCTTATGTTGTTAGCATTAGTCTTCTCTGTAGCACTTTGATTTGCACTGATCTCAAGACAAGCCGCTATATAAGAGATTGTTTTGATGACCATGGTTAGCTGCTAATTTACTGTTTTCATTTTAATTTTTATCTTCAACCCTCAAAAGTGGCAGTAGAGGAAATTGCAGAGGAGTTCTTAAAATATTCCCAAGGTGTGGCTGCATCGAGTTGAGTTTTTACAGTGAACTTAAAGTGACGTAAAGTAGTTATCCAGCTGCACTGGTCAGAAGTTTCCATCAACTCAACAGGAAGACAGAGGTTACGGCATTTCACAGTGCTCTCTGCATGTGTGTGTGTTGCATGCTGCTACTGTTTCAATAGTAGGAAGTCAGTGTGACCCCACACAGTAGAAAAATTCCTCGGCCCAAAGCATTTCACACTGGTAACATCACGTTGAGGACATTTACTCGCCTGCAAGTTACTGTTGATGATTTGTGGCAGAAGACTGAACAAGCAGTGGTGGTCCACAACGTTTCAGTACAATGTTTCAGTAAAAGAAGGCACTTCTCACCGGACATCCAGTTATCCGGTTCTGCTTGTCATATAGCATGCTGGAGAAGGTGTTCTTCTGAATCGCTACTGAATAAATAATTATTCAGTAGCAGCACTTGAAGTTGCCATTGTGATTCAAGAACTAGCTAACCAGTGACCAGTGTTGGGGAGTAACGGAATACATGTACCGCCGTTACGTATTTAAAATACAAAATGCGAGGAACTGTATTCCGTTACAGTTACCGTTTAAAAAGGTGGTATTCAGAATACAGTTACTTTGCTGAAATAAAGGGCTTACACGGCGGTATTTTCCTGTATCATATGTTCAGCTATGCCCTCTCTATTTTTGGTTTCCACACCCCAAGCAAAACACGCATTGAGAGGCTCTAATGCCTGTATCTCAATCCCGCGGCCCATGTCACCCCTACTTGCGGCCCACATAATGATGTGAAGAAATATTTTTCAAAAAGTATTCACAAAAATTATTTAATATGAGTGTTACAGGCATAGTCCCAAAGAATGTAGCCTCATGGGCAGTGTAATCTGTGCTGCAGGGAGAATGGACTGCCATACCCGTTATGTGTCTGTGAGCGCCAGGGAGGAAGAAAAAGGAGAGTCGAAAAGTAAGAGATGTCACTGACCAGAAGCGGGAGATGGAAGCATGTAAATATAATAATAACCACTGCAGCCAAAAAGAATATCTGACGAGCCCAGTTGTAAGTAAGCTATTAAGACTCGACTGTACACTGTGTTCATGTTTTCCTCCGAAACAATAAGTTCCGTTGGAGCAGCCTTTCAACGCCTCTCTCTGTCTCTCGCTAGCAAAGTTGACCCAGACAACAAAGTAAAGCTAGTTTTTGGCTACGAGCCCGACACGAACCCGACGTATTAGCCAGAGGTCCCTTTACTACGGTTCGGACTTCGGAGCCGCGGACCTGTTTTCTATACGCGTGGAATAGTTTTCAATACGAGATTGCTGCAAAAAGTGCAGCCTTACCTAATGTCCACCCTACTGTTACTCATTTTATATTAATATTTAAATCTAGTTGGTATTGGTATGGCAGGTATCCTTCAGTAATAGTAATAATTCACACAGCAATAGTACATTCATGTAGTTGTAAAAAGCATGATAATATAATAGGTAATCCAAAGTATTCCGAATACGTTACTCTTATTGAGTAACGTAACGGAATACGTTAGAAAATACATTTTGGGGCATGTATTCTGTAATCTGTAGTGGAATACATTTTAAAAGTAACCTTCCCAAAACTGCCAGTGACTGCCTGTTCTTCTCTGAGCTGTGACAATGTGAAATGTGTGTGAACATGGGAATGACGTTGAATTGTCCAGTCGACTCCAACACTCTGGGCCTGTGGAGCACAGGTCTATCAATGCCTCAAGCTTGGGTCTGGAAGAAGTTGGTAATTCCTTAGAGCAAGGCATTCAGTCAGCTTTTAAGTGATTCTGACAAAACTCACACTACTCAGGAGGGGGAAGCAGCTTCTTGCTGACACTGCATGCAGTGGGAATGGAATGCTGCTGACTTCAATACAGGACATAGTTGGACAATGGAAGGAATAACTAGACGACCTCCTCAATCCTAATACCTTCCACAGACAGAACAGAGTCTGGGAACAAAGGGAATGGCTCGCCCATCATAAGAGGTGCATGAATCTGTCTGCTTGGTAACCATTGGAACCCGGAAGAATAAAGTGGTTTAAATTGTAGTTGGGGTATGGGGAATGTAGTTTGACGAAATTGTGTAACAAATAGTTAAAATTAGATGAACAGAATAATTATTTCAGGTTTATGAAGTATAATTAGCACACTGGAATGTATATCCCAACAGACATGATGCAAGAGGCTGAGTAGATCCCAGACAGTAGTCCATCACAGGCCTAAAAGATAGACATACATATCCACATAAACTATATAGAATCTCCATTTATCATAACAATGTGGGAGGAAAGTGGAGGACACGGAGAAAGCCTAACTGTCAATCATGTCATTGCTTTATTGCACATCTCGAGTCTTACTATTAAGTTTAGGTAGTATCACACTTTTCTGGCTGCAGATAAAACTTTATGAGTCTATCTATAAGTCTAAATTATTTTCTTTAGTCTAATGTATAACATAATGCATACTTTCTTTCTGTGTATGCAATGTCTAGTATTTGCAGTGTACATCGTTTGAGTTCAGATCACTAATTCATTGCGTTTGCCTATATTTTCGCTGTTTTTTAGTGTGGACACCACTGGAATTAATGCCTTTTGGCTTCTGCTGGTTAGTGTGAAGTAGATATAGATAAAGAAAAACATTTGCCTTTTAATAAATTACCAGGATGTTCTTCAGTTGTTTAATTATTCTGTGATTAAAGAAAATTACTATAAAAGAGATAAGCTGCTAAAACACAACTCAAGTTAAAGTTTTTTTTTAAGTGCCTGAATAAAAAGCTAATTTCTTATCTTACATACTTTCTGTCTACTTTTTGTCACGCTTTCCTGTCTGGATATGGTAGTTTCCCAGTGTTAGTAGTTTTCTTGTTTTCTTGTTTAGTGAACATCATAAAATATTGACCTTTCAATTTCACCCATAAATCAGTTTATAATAAATAGAGAATCAAATACAGGAGAAGAAGTGATAACAGAGGGAGACTAGTGTAATGGAGAAAGCAAAGTCCAATAAGTTTACCTTTTTAAAATAGTATTGCAGTTCAGTCTCTTGGGTGAAAATCATTTCTTTCATATCCATAAGACAGAAAAAAGTCTAATATGCCTCTTCTAGTATATTTAGGCTCTAATGTTTATTTTAGTGATTCTAGCAAATGTGACCAGCCATCACTTTGGTCCAGACTCACAGTCTGAATTGAAAATGATTCCTTAATTTTCATCTACTGCCACTTGTTTGTTTAAGAAAAATAATCATTTTAAGTTATTCAAATTGCAAACTATATATAAAAGAAGGAGGTACCCACTGCAACATCATTCACTCACTATTATAGGAGTATAGTAGTTGTCATCTTGGTTTTCTAAAGCCAGAAGTGGCTATCCTTTGATGAAATGCAAAGATTTTTGGCTTAAATTTAAGCTACTAATGTTGCTAAGATAAGTGTATCCACTGGCGAAAGTTATTATTGGCTAAAATTATTTGCTAAGACACAAATACCGGCTAATAAATGCTAAATGACACTGTAAGAAGCACAGACTTATTGGACTGTGAGTTACTACATAGTAAACCATTTTATTTTTCAGATAAAAATTCAAACAGCACAAACACAGTCCAATTCTATGACTTGAATTTACATAAAGTGAAGGCAGCAGACATCTCAGACAGCTACAGCTGCCTGTGTAGGCATCTATCTGCCAGTCAACATGGTTACCTATCCAAATAATGCACCCATAAACCTATAAATAGGTTTAAAAAATTAAGTTGCAGCTTAGTTATGTTATTTGCTCTTTAGCTGTGGCTTTTTTCTTGTATAAAAAATTACTGCACTTCCATGTTGAGGTTGTTTCCTGATTAGAATCAATAGTTAGGGACATCATCAGCTTTTTCAACAGCTCCCAAAATTAATTGTTCAGGAAAAAGGTAAGGTGCCATAGAGCCATTGGACCTGAGTGCTGTAACCAGGTAAAGATTTAAAACTGGTGACCAATTTGGGTACTTTGGGTACAAACTTTGCTTTGCTTTTTGTATAGTACAAATGCTGGAAAGCAAATCCAGTACTGAAACTCCATTATGTGGACATTCAGTCCCAAACAGATTCTCTGAGAGTTTAGCAGTGACAGCTTTCAAGCCCAACTTTCAAATCCTCTTTCTGTCCCACCCCATTTACACAAATCCTCACCTCTATCTCTGTTTCTTTCGGTTCTGAGTTAATGCATTTTACTTTATAAAGGCTTTGCATTTATGCAGTCATGACAATCCCTCTTGGGGGTTTTGGTGTGTAAAAAAAATTAAGTACGTATATACACAGCTATGCAATTCAGCTTGAAATAGACATACCAAAGCTTAGTTAGCATTAGTTTCATGTTTGTATTTTTGGTCAGGAAACTAGCCTGAGGGGTTTAATCTAAAATGAAAGTAAAGTGGAAAGTTTTCAGAATCTTGCACAATAATAACATAATCAAAGGTTTGGCTCATGCAGAGCAGGGACTGTAAAATCTGAGATAGAAACTAAGTTCCAAGAAATGTCCCAGTTCCACACAGTTTAAAAGCAGTCAGCAAAGTTCAGGGTGAGCAATGCTTCCTCCTCCTCACAACATGTGTGTGATTAAAAACAGCAGCACAATAACAACCCTAGAGTCCCATCACCAACAGCAGAGGGCCGTTAAGACGACTGCACACTCCGTTCACAGCGCTGCCGAAGCAGGCGCAACTCACACACAACGAGGACTGATATGGTGCATTCATCCACAGTTTGTATCATGCATATTGCATTTCAATTTCAACTCTGTTCTCGCCATCTTTGCAGATTAAATCCTCCTAATGTCGGTTCACTAATGGTAAATGGTAAAGCACTTTTCTACTCTCCTGAAGACTCAAAGTGCTTTATACAACACACCTCATTCACTGATTCACACCCCATGGTTAAAAAATATAAACCAGCACAAAAGATATAATTATAGACATAAATCTTCATCTTCGGATAGATTACAAACATTAAATTGAAAAAAAAAAAGGTTGGTATTTGCATTTTTCTTCTGTAGCCTTAAGTCAAATACTAGCACACTAAGTTGGTGCTTGGTGATCAAAAACCTGCTCTCAGCATTTTTTAATCTCCTGTTTAGTCAATTCAGTTTACTTGCAAACTAATGAAATTGCCACTGGTCATTGATGTACTTTTGTTTTTAGTGCAGATTTTGTAGGGAATCGAGATGTTGAATGTATTATATCAGCTCAAATTTTGGAGCATTTACATGGTGAGCATATTGGTATTCTTAATTTTTTCCTCTTGTGCCAAAATACAGCTTCACACAATCTGAGTGTGGCAGGAGACTTGGAAGATTAATGAGAGCTATTTATGGTTCATATGCAGAAAGTGTATAAAAGTTTTTACACCTTTGTTCCCAAGATCACGTCCCAGTGGTACAGGGACCACAGAATCTTTATCCTGTTACTCCAATTATTCAAAAAGTGTGCGGAGTGTCATTATTCTCAGTCACTACCATCATGAAAAGGTCAGGAAAAGCCTTCAGGTATGAAACAATCACATCCACTCATAAGCACATGAGAAAGAGGGGGTGGCTGACATCGACTTTACCCCAGGCAACAACAGCATCTGGTGTGCGTGTGTGTTTTAATCTGAGCAGAGTGTGTGTTTAAAGCGCAGTGGGATGATCTCCCCTCATATCCAAAAGGAGGAGTGGAAAAGTGAAGGGGGGTGGTCTAAGCTTGTTATTAGGAACACCCAGATTCTGTAGAAAGGGATGGGAAATCCCTTTCTGTCTCTTTTTATCTTTCTCTGGTTTTGCAGTCCAGATGCCCCCTCACCCCATCTATCGTCCACTACTGCTCCTATGATTGCAGCTTAAGCTGCATTTTCCCCACAACAACAGAAAATTGATTGTTATATTGTTAAGCCAGTTCTAATGTCTACATAAAATCCTCTTCCTCACCCCCACCCACCACAAAAAAGAAACACAGGAATGGGATTATAATAAAGTGCTGCAAGTATAGTGAGACCTGCATCTTGTTTTTCATCATCCGAAGATGAAGGATTGTTAAAACTATAAGTGAAAAGATTTTAAAGTTAAAGGAAAACTCCAGCTTTTAAATTTGTTTAAGCCCAAAGTGTGTATTACACAATAAACGTGGCATTTTACAATACAGAGCCTTGTTGTGCTCAGTTGTATTTTTGTAAAAGTTGCTTCATTGTTGGACTGGAGGTTTCTATCTGAGCACCTCTACGGGAATGCGTGCTGATGTCTGGAAGTCTTTTTTGAGAACCGAGTTTCACAATTAAGTGAATCTGATGACTTTCACCCAGGAGACTTGAGCTTGGATCAAGTTTTTGGATTTAAGTTTCATCTCCATAGTTTTCTTTTCACTCACGATTTGGTTAGTGATTAAAGTAAAACTGTGTACTATAATGTAAACCACATGTTAGAAAGCTTGCTAAAATAAAATGATGATGGTTTTCATTGCACTTTTTCACATGACTGCAAGAGATCTCTTGGTTTACTTTCTAATCTGATCACTGATTCTACATTTTGAATAGGTCAGATTGGATGATAACACCTTTTCTGACCTTCTAGTATCCATATCAATGTAAATTATATTGATTTCCTTCATGGCACCACAACAGCTTTGATCTGCCTGTTCATGGAGAAGGGGTGCCTGTCACTCAAATACTGATAAATACGTTTTGGTTTGGTGGTCATTTGTACCCACATGAACAGCTCAGCCAACAATGCACAACCAAAAAAGAAATTATTGTTGTTTCTGGATACAACATTATAAAAATGCCTGGATGTAAAACAGGCAGAAAAATGCAGACATGCTGCTCAGTCAGATAAATGATAGTTAGTGACAAATAAAACAGAGCTACCAGAGCAAAGAGGAGCACCGAGGACAGAGGGCAGTATTCATTTAGCATGCAAAGGCCAAGCAACGAGTTCACCAAGTCACTATTTCTGGGAAAGCGGATTCAGTGGAACGATTGGATTTCAGCACCGTGGCCCAGTTCCTCTGGGCTAGTGACTCTTTACTGCAGGCTAATAAGACACAGAAGATCAGTCAGCCACAATGAGAAGACAGACAAAAATAACTAACTAACTAAATAAATAAATAAATAAATAAATAAATAAATAAATAAATAAAAGTAAGACAGAAGGACACAATAGCAGCAGGTGGAGATATTTGGTGAACTCCAGTGGTAATACATGTACACACACACACACGCCCAGGGGGATTTAGTTATTGCCCAGGGGGCAGCAGTTGTATTTGATGTGTGATTAACAGTTTAATCTGTAGTCCTTCTCGATATGATTAATGAGCCATAAATAGCTCTCATTAATCTTCCATGGAAATAATGACATTAGCATCATTAAGAGGATCTAGATTGTTGGCATAATTTGAATTTTTCAAGGCTGCTGCCCACTTTGTGATTGTATGTATGTGGTTATCAGATCAATCATAAAGCACTGTCAAGAACATCTTTAACAGTTTCCAGGTTTGAGTCTGTAAAGTGTGCCACATTGAAGGGTTGGTGCACTGGTTCAAAGGTAAAATGACAGATTAAAGCCCTAACTTAACATTGCTGGAAGCTTCTTCTCCTGATGGCAACCAAATGGTTTTAAAAAGTGAGAACATTTGTCCTCATGCATGTTATTACTATTACATCGAAATAAGGAAACTTACTGCATATGTTTTAATTTAAATCTGAATCTGTTTAACCCGTTTGTTGAAATAAAGTTCAAAAATTTTGTTTTTAGAGAAGGGCCCAGAGTCAGCCGTTGTAGCTGGGTGTGCTCTTGTCCTCTCTGATGCCTGCAATTTGAGACGTGAAGCTTGAGTGAGACATTTTGGCTTGTTCTTGCTTCTTTGCACTTGTAATGTTTAAGAATATGATTCACTTTGTTTGGTCTTCTTTTAGCTTTAACTTTAGGTGAGGCTACTTGCATGTTAGATGAACTGTACCAGCACAAATATTTAGAATAATTTTGCAGTGTGTATAATGCTAGGCTCAGACTATACAGTATAAACTTTACTTTATTTTATTGAATTATACAACACTCTTCACAGGATAAAACCCACTAAGTGCTTCACAATAATATAAAACAAATAAACAAAAACCAACACAATCAAACATACAAGCCAAATCTAATCAAAAGCTAATCTAAATAAATGAGTCTTAAGATGATGTTCAAAAGAATAAATACAATCCAGGCAACGTGAAGATGGAGAGAATTCCAGAACCTGGGGGCCACCGCTCTAAAAGATCTATCACCTCTGGTCTTAAAACGTGTTCGTGGGACTACCAACAGCCTTTGATTAGATGATCTCAGGCTGCAAGAGGGAGTGTGAGGTTCTAAAAGATCAGAAATATAGATAGGAGCATCATGATTCAAAGCTTTAAGAGTCAGGACTAAGATTTTAAAATGAATTCTAAAATGTACTGGAAGCCAGTGTAATGATCGTAAAACTGGTGTAATGTGCTCTCTTTTTCGTGTCTTTGTTAAAAGCCTTGCCGCAGCATTCTGGACTAACTGGAGACGGTCAAGATTCTTTTTGCTCAAACAGAGAAAAAGACTGTTACAGTAATCTAAGTGAGAAGAAATAAAAGCATGGATAATCATGTCTAACTCAGATTTAGACAAAAAAGTTCGCAGTTTGGAGATGTTTCTTAGCTGAAAAAGGCAGTTCCTGCATTTGTGTTGTCTGCCGAGATTATGGGCAGACAACACAAACATTGGTTCGGGGTGGAAATAAAAATGGGTTTTACATTACAGCCAATTGTTTGTTGACCAATATATGTACAAAGCACTTGCCTTCACCTGAGTTTTTTTTCTCTGCTCATATATATACATAGACATGGCACGGTGAGAAAAAAAATAATGTTGCTGGTGCAGTTATGTAAAGCTGTGACACAGAGTACACTAGACAGCTGGTATCACACACACTGCTTCAGTTGCCATTGTCTCTTTACATGATTTTTACATTCTTTTCCTGAAAATGGTGAGCCCCACATGCAAAGGTGAACCTTGCTAAACTACTGCAGTGCATGCTGTGCAGCTTTTAATCGTGTATCTAATATGTAATATATCATGTATGTAATTGTGTAATCGTAGATCCAACCATGTAGTGGACACCTGATCATGACCTGCCTTCACATCTGCCCCTCACCCTCCACTTAGCATGCACACATTTTCCAGCTTGACATTTATCTTTGGTTTTGCTTGTCTTCCTGATTGCTAATGACTCTTTTTGTTTTGATTACCTGCTTGTCCTGATTTTGGATTGTTGTTGTACACTGACTGCTCCCTTGCTCCTGACTCTTTTCTGAATTTGATAAATTGCCCTTTTCAATTTCCTGGTTTAACGTTCACACCAAACACTAACATGCCAGCTCCTAGGATTTTAACACCTTTAAAAAAAACTGTGATGTTTTGTCAGCACATGTACTCAGTTCCTCAGTTTATATTTTGAAGATGCACAGTTTTCTTTGGATAATAAAGGCTTATTTGTTCAGATAGAGAGGGTGACAGCAAATTCATCAAATGCAAAAATCCCAAGCGCTTTATCCCATTTCTGACCCTTCTCCTCTCTCTAGATGTTGACAGCAGCAGTATAAAATGGTAACTCTAGAAAAGGTTCTTCTCCTTAATAACATGAATCGCCACTGTAGTCGTATATATCTAAAAATTATATTACTCATTTTTGGCCATCATCTATGCCAATAAGATATATGAGATTAAAAAGAAAGAAATAGTAACAAAGAGAATGCACCTAATAATGAATGCAAAGCATTAAAGAGGAAAAGGGTCGATGAAAGGAAATAGAGATAAATGAAAAATGACACAGATGCCTTCCTAAATACATATGCCTATCTGTGGAAGGCATATAAACATGACAAGTACATGAAAAACACATTCTTCCACACCCGAGCACACACTACCACTTTCAGCTCACTTTTCCACTAAACATCACTGTCACACAGCCACCGCTGTCCAGCTGTGCTCACAACTGAAACACAAAACACCACTGTAGGATAGAAAGTATTATATATGTATGCCTGCACACTAGTTCAAAAGGCGAACAATCAGAGAAGACCAGATAAAGTGTCTGAATATGTTTGCGAAGGTAAACGTTTTCGCTCAATTTGTATTTAAAAACAACCAAGTGGAAAAAAAACTCAAGTAAAAAATTGAATGTAAAAAAAAGTCACTTACCTTTTCAACCGTGACAATTACAAGCACTTGCTTTGGCCAGCGGGTATGTTCTTGCTCTGCCTTTTGCCGACTGAATCTGAAGTTTTGGTGCGTGCATGTGTTTTAAGGTCTGATGTTAATAGGTCTCGTTATGAACAACCTCTAATCAGTAAAAATAGCAATGTCGGTCAGTGTTTAGTCTGCACACACATTCACGCAGTGCAACACACACACATTTTCAATGCGGTTCACATGATCATTAAATTTCAGGGTACATATGTGTGTGCGTGTGTGTGATTACATGGTGTCGGGGTTTCTGGGGCCACTTAAGCCTCATGTTCGAAAAGGGCCTCAAATGCAAGCGCACTCTAAGAGTGAGGTCATTGGAGAAGGAGTGACAGCTTCAGGAAATGAAACACACCTCAAATTACAGCTAAACAACATTAACTAACATTTAAAACATGTGGTTTCGCATGACTCGCTTTCTCTCCATCAGACCAGCGTGTTTCTTGATTGAAACCTTGCCTTTTTCTGTCGACTGCTTTAAAACACAAACAGCAGAGTGTGAGAATGTCACACCGTGAACACCGAGGACTTTCTCTCCAGAATGAATATCGCACCGTTTTAATACTCACTATTTGTGCCAGACTTGTAGTTTTCCCCTTTGCCTCTGCGTTGTTCCTCTCGGTGCCTGCACACATTCGGCATAGCGGGAGATATCGAGGCTTGTTTTCCTCCCTTCAGAAGCCATCTGCTGTTGTTTAATATTAAAAGACAAGTTCTGGAGTTAAGTAAACCATCATAGTAAACATGCAGGTTTCTGCTGAGAGTTTTTCCCATCCACACATTCATTAAGCCACTTTTTGCTTTCTGTCAATCACTCGACACCACAACAGTTCTCTGCCTGAAGATAACCTTTTAAAGACACGCAATGCCTGAACTGAAAGTACAAAGGATGTAATAATCACCAACTAACTAAATCACATATTTTTGATTATTTAGGACATGATCATTTATGAAATGGCTTTTATGTAACTATGGAAGATGGTGTTGTTTGCCATAGTTTACTGCAGTGTTGCAAAGTTCAGCTTTACAACACTGATGAAAATCTAAAATTGTTATTCCCACAAAAATGACCAGATAGTTTGTGCAGGCTCACAAGACTATAAAGGGGTCTACATTATTGTGCAAAAATCTTGAGTCATATAAAGACATGCTGCTGCATTTAGTGGTGGAGGTACTGTCCCATGGTTCCACAAAATGCTCTAAAAGTGTATCTGTTTCGCTTTATGCCACAGAAACATAAAGCACCTGGGTTACAGGTTTAGTTCAGAGCTGTATATTCTTTATCCTTATTTGTACTCTGAGTAGTCAACATGCATCCAAATAGTAATCTCAAGACTCTCAGCCTTGCTGGATGAATTTCCAACACAGGAAGGCGGAATATCTCTCTCTTGGAAAATGTTGTCATTCAGCTGCTGAGGCCAGGGCTGGAGAGAAGGAAATGGGTGCCACAACGTGATTACTGTGATTACTACGCAGACTAATTTGAGCTGAGTAGGTGTGACTCTATGATAAGTTCCAGTGATTTGTGTGCAGATAAAATGGTATAAACATGAAATATATCTGTCTAAACTGAAAAAGTAAACCCCTTTGCTGACATTTAAATGACTGTGTGTTTGCAACCTGAGACACTGTTGGAAAAGTGACCCTGTGCATTAAAGGATTTAAGCAAGTTGGCAATAGCAAACACACTGACATAGACAGAAATGTTCATTTCTGATTGTTTCCTGAATCTGAGCATGTCTCAAAAAATCGGGGGTGTAAAATAAGAAAAGGAGAAAGAATTAATCTAGTGAAGAAGGTACATCTTTAACACTGGTGGTATGAAGTTAGAAGAAAAACAAGATGGGTTGGAAAAAACTAAACATATTTTTTATACTTTATTGAATGCCAGAACAATTCAAGGATGGCTTATTAAAATGATGCTTTCCTTAAAAATGTGTTATCCCTCCTTAGCTCACTTTGTAGTTTGCTGCAGAGAGTTCCTGGGCCATTTGCTGAACGCCCCCCACCTTTCCCTCCCTTCTGTATGTCTGTCTCTCTCTCTCACTGTCTCTATCCAATAAAGGCAAAATGCCAGAAATAGATCTCAATGTCTCATTTGACAGTGAAAGACGTGCTGTAAAAACTTTGTAGTTTTCTGTATTTCTGTGAAGCTGAGGGCTGGGATCCATTCACAGTGGTTAGAGTGGATTCCAGCTTTCATGGTGGAGACAGTTTTAAAGCTAGTCATATGGCATAATCCACTTCTCTGCTGGAGAACTGTATACTCTTTATGCTTCAAACACTCATATTTTTGACCAAATTTGACTAAACGCACTGTTTTCTTTTCATTTCACATTCATGACACTGCAGCTCAGTTACTGATTGTGCTGTAAACCAGACCCAGATGTAAAAGGGCCATACTGACTCTGAAGGGAACCAAGAGCCTTTAATAGACTTGTCTTGACCACAACGCTCATCGTTAATCATCAGCAGAATCACCGACTTACAAAACAGTAATATTATAGTTTCTTTAAATGTTGGCAGAAAAAATGATCCAATAACCGCTTGCTAAGAAAGTGGATTTAAAGTGTTGTGGAAGGAACCTTTCAACTGCGGTGGAAGATTTCCAATGCAGACTCTTGGCTCAAATCCACGATGTTATTCGTTTTTTGTCCTTGATTACATTCACGGTTACATTGATTTTCCATTGAGTGAGTGCTAGCACATGAAACCATCTCTTTATTTGTACAGAAAATGAATATTAACACTATGTACCTGACACTCCATTCATATTAAAATTAATGCATCTTAAGACCATGGAGGGGAATTATTTTTAACTCGTAAGAAAAGACATTTCAGGGGAAGCAGACAGCTTTTACTATTTATTTTAAACACGTGTCTCTTATTCCTGCAGGGTGAGAATTAAACATTGGGTGATATGTATGTAAAACTGGGAATTTCTGAGAGGCATGTGGGAGAGTATGAGTCTGAAACTTTGAAATGTTTAAGCCTATTAGAGTAAACAACAACCTGCCTGAGACAAATCAGACTTATTGTTTTTTTAACATGTAAATTCTGACTTAAGTCTGCTGCAGCAAAGCAAGTGTATCAGCATAAACTGTGAAAGATGAGGCTGAACACGACAACTAGAAGCAACATGGCTGGTAAGAGAAGACATCATGAAAGGAGACGGTAATAAAATGGTAGTACGTGCGCATGTGTTAGTGTGAGGGGATGGACTTTGACAAGAGGATTATCAACACACAGCTAATCTCGTTATTCCACTCTGATCTACATCAACCCATCACAAAAAAAAAAAACCAAATACACTTTCTCAACAACCATCTTCTCCTTACATACTTATAAAGTGAATCCACACATATAAACACGCATGATCACCATGGAATGTGATGGAGACACACATGATAAGATGTTTCAGGTATACAGAAGTCAACATACTCTCAAAAGCAGCCACACAGGCGTGTATTGGCAACATATTAGATATGAGTGAGAATGACTACCCTCACTGGGGCACTAGTGTCCTTTATCACTAAATTAAACAACAATGACAAAGCAATTAAAGTAATTCACTGGTTTGTGTGTGTGTGTGTGTTTGTGAATCAATGCTAAAGTTTTGATGACTGGAGTGCAAATGTAGTTGGCCACATGGGAAAATCCACACGCATCAAACATGTTTCATCTTTCTAACGAGTCATTTTAGCCAATAGTGAGTTAGCTGAAGAAGATTTGATGAGCTATAACAGCTGGAGCAACATGAAATGAAAGTAAATAGAAATGCTCTCCTGGTTTCATTCAGCAATGCATTGTCATAGTATAATGTGAAATTAATGAAATGTACAGTGGTGCATTCTTTCCTTGTAGTACTCAAAGGCTGCATAAAATATAACTAAGAGCTGCCCTTAGCTTACTTTAAGAATCCTGCTGGTGCTAAAGGTAAACTGCAGCAGTAAGGTTGGGATCCCTGCTCTAGCATTGCACCTTCATTTGCCAGAGCATCTGTGGCAACAGTCTGGAATCTAGATCCCAGTTATGAGGAATACAGGTTAGTTTTAAATGTTTGATTCTTGTGTTGACCCAACATTATTTCTGCTTCCTTGTGTTTTTTGGATTCTGTTTCTCCTCTCATTTGGAGTTTTTCTTGGACTTGCTACCAGCAATAAAGCTCACTTTTTGTTTGCAACCTCTATCTCCTGTGTACTGCATTTTGGGTCTCCTACAAGAGTAGTATGTGAAACTAAATATAGCATTTTAAAGGAAATGCTAGAAACAAGAAAACCTACCTGGAGAAAGAGGTAGAAAACCCTGGTTTGGCTGCAGGGAAAGGACCAAGAAAGCAAAAAATGAGATGTCGTCTGCCTTTTCTGTAGTTTACAATGAAAGTGCTTACGTTTTACTAAACTATATCACTTTTTTATACTGTTTTTCATATTAGATCATACCAGGAGAGGTTCATAAGAAGCACGGGTGCAAAAATGTTTACTTAAGTAAATTTCTCAGTGGCACCAGACAGGGAAATGTTTGCTTAAGTAAATTCTGGTGCATTGAAACAGCTGCTGCAGCTCCTGTGCAGTGTTTCAGAATGTGAACGGTTGCAGGGAAACATTTGATCACATAGTTAAAATGTTACACTTTTAAGGGTTTAATATTTAAAGCCAATCATCTCACAAAGGATAATAGTAAAAACAACAAAGAAATTTTAAAATATATAATTGATTTGTTTCTATTGGCATATTCATGCTTCAGTTAGTTTAATGTTTTAAAAAGAACAACTAATGATTCTTTATTCAACTCAAAAGCCAACATGTCCACATCTTTTAACTCCAGTTTATAATCTTGACTGTCCTCGCTGAGTAATCGTCATAATAAATAAAGTAATATGTGTAAAATGTGTAAAAGTGCTTCCTTACCTCTAAAGGCAATGAAGAAAAACTAGCTTTAGAGTTAAGAGATTGCTAATCAGTGAAGACCTCATAAGTTTAAGTCTATACATCTTTGTTTTTAACAAGAAAGGGTACATTTCTGCGCGGACTTAGAAAGCTTTTCCGCATTTTCTCCCTGAAAATCATTGCCTGCAAATAGTTTTTGTTTCTTTCCATGAGTGTGAAATGTGAGTAGAGAGGCAGAGTTTCCAGCAGAGCTGTAATGGCAGCGAGTCTTGGCAGAGTGGTGGTAAATTGCAGGGAATGTAGGGGGTTGTGTCACGTCATATTTTGCAAAGTCAGCCACTCAGTCTCAGTGAAATTACTTTTTCAAGGGTGGGATGATTCTGTCATGTTAAAACGTAAGATTCACAGATTTCTCTCTCTCTCTCTCTGTGTGTGTGTGTGTGTGTGTGTGTGTGTGTGTGTGTGTGTGTGTGTGTGTGTGTGTGTGTGTGTGTGTGTGTGTGTGTGTGTGTGTGTGTGGCTCACACCCATATACAAACCCACAGGCACTTAGCTCAGTGTTTGACTGCCTGAGGTCTCCAAATCACTTAAACCACCCCTATGCTTTGACACCTGAGAAGACATGCTGATCCAGTTTATGTGAATGAGATTAAAGAATTACTGGGTCGCAGCATCAGAAACTACACATTGCATTGATTCAGTTCAGTACTTGCATAGACACACACACAAACCAGCTCATACACACCAGATGCAATTAACATAAGTGAAAAAACAACCTCTTTCACAGAAAGTCCACATTGTGCATCATGACTAACTCTGAAAATCAAGCTGTGTAATCATCAGCCTCCAGACGTATTGGCTAATCTGATATCACAGCACATGTGCAGATGCACATTCACATCCTTGAATACAAAACTTACATTGTCAACTTCTTCCATGATGGGACAATGATTCCCACGATTTGGCAATAATCTTCATTTTTACCTCCCTCCCATCACCGCCCTCATATTAACTAATTGTACTATCCTTTGATTTAATCTATCAAAGAGAATGTTGAACTGTTACATGGGAAGACTTTTTGGGGGGAACAAATCCATAAACGTATAAATCGATCAAGAATATTATCAAAAGAAAATGCATCGCCTGTTCCAGGCCATCACATGAAATCCACAGCTGAAAATAATAATTCTAAGTACATTTGGACAGTACAGCTCCACCCACTCAAATTCCTCAGTGGTTTGAATTTGAGTACACACTGACCCAGCATGATCAAGAAACATAATGATAACCAGTGCAACCAGCTGTGTGACTTTCTTTCTCATAATAAGAACCAAATGTTTCTCTCTCCAAAACTGAAAAAGCAGTTAAACTAGACTCTCTCGCCATTTGTTTCATCCTTTTTCTTCTTCTTTCAGTTTTTTTTCCTAACCGCAGTTTGAGAAAATCCACGATAAACTTGCTTTGACAAGCTGGCCCCAAATCCCTTAAAGCCCTGCCACTGCAAGATACTTTGGAATCCCAATGCTGCCCCCTTCTGGACAAACGTTTTCAATACAATTTGTAGCTCGGGGTAAACCTGCTTTAGTGATAAATCTTGTCCATGTTTCAAAAATATATCTGTATGCAGTCCCTTCCTGTATGCAAATATTAAGCTTGTGTGGGAGGACAAATGCATGTTTTTCAGTTTTCTGTGCACTTTTATGAACGTAGAATTTGATTAATATCATTTTGGTTTCTAATATTCCTCTGTCATGCTTTTGACTTGAGTTAATTTGTGATTCAAAACTGACTGTAGGTGTGGATATAAGACTGTGTTACCCTGTGATGGACTAGTGACCAGTCAAGGCTGTACCTCTGCCCTTCAACCCCAAACTCATTGCCACAGATTGAACCTGAAACCCTTTGCCCCCTCTAATGGCCTCGGGCATTGTCTCCTTGAAGTGGAAGGCCAAAATAAGAGTTCGGACACAGCATGAGAACATTTTAAAGGTAACAGAAAAGTCAGAGATGTGTGGACTCGGCTGTAATCTTCCTCCCTGCAGGAGAGTAGAATCAAGGGCAATCAGGGAAAATTCTGCTCGTCTGGTGTCACCAGTTTTGACAATAAACCCATTACTATCTCTGCACCATAAAACATTCTCGCTGTCCACTACTGTTGTGACTCTATTTTAGCTTAAAATCAGTTGATTCACATTAGAAATCATGCATTGTTTACCCTTTTTCCCTCATAAGCTCCAAATCTAGAGCTTGCAGTTGGGCAGCATGATAATAATGTGAATTGCTCTTGTAAAGATGTGCTATTTCATATTATTCAGATGTTTGTAGTTATATTGCTATATGTTATATTCGTTGTATTTTGTGTTGCCCTCTTGGCCAGGTTCCTTTTTAATCTCTGTGAGACTTTTACCTGGACAAATAAAGGATCAATTTTCATAACTTTTATTCACACTATGGTTTTGCATACATTAAATTTTTTCCTTAGAAATGTTCAACAATAAAAAAAAAACATGAGAATATTTATAAGGACCTAACTACAAATGACACTGTAGGTCTGCTGACAATTTCTCAGCATTGTTCTCCATCATCTGTTCAATTTCCAACCAAAACGAATTCACATTACTTCAGTCTTTTACTTGTATGGTGTTTTAGGTCTATTTTTAGAGGTTAATAATTAATCAAAACCCTAATATAGCATAAAGAAAATCCACAAAAAACTGCAGACTTGACTACATGTCTTCAATAAGATGTACCGTTTTGTTTTTCCATGTATTTATCTCTGTCTGGTGCCTGGCTGATGACCTCCAAGTGTGCAGCATTTGGTCGTTGCAGGTCATTAGTCATGATGCCACAGCTCCTGGAAGTTCAAGGGTCAAAGCCCGACCTCACAGGAAACCTGGAAGACAGACTCGCTCTGCCCGTCTGTCATGCACTCACAACCTGTTCAACTCAAGGGCAATCAGAGGTGATCAGACATTACCATTGAGCTTGTATTAGACCCAAAGGTAGAAACAGACACCCGATAACTTGGCAGCATGTTCCGTCTTTTTAAACTTCTCTTTCAGATTTTGTTTTGGCAACATATGAGGGATTAATCCAATAAAACCCGATGCTAAAACATACAGGGGTACCTAATGAAAGAGCCACTATATGGTTTTGTGTTATAATTTCAAACAATATTAAACAAACTTCCGAACACGTATTATTTGGGGGAGAAATGTATTGTGGCAAGTGTATTCCATCATGTAGGCACTTTCTATTCACACAAGTAAAACATGGAAAAAATAAGGAATAAATCACATCTTCATGATTATGTTCATGCATTTTGTACAGAATAAGAAGTAACCTCTCTCTGGATTTTCTCTCTCTGTTTCACATTTCTTGCAAGCTTTGGGAGTGCCCTGGAGGAAAAACACAGTGAGCCATTTGACCTCGGACGTAGGTCAAGTGGAGTTCTGTTTTTTGAAATGCAGTCATGTCACGAGGCTGAGAAATCCACACCTCGGTTTTCAGCGAGGCGGTGTGCGTTTAGAAACGCACTCATGCACTCTAACACATGTAGACACTACTTCCGTGAAAAAGAGTGTAAAACATGAAAAACCCAAGTGTGTGCAGACATTCTGCTGAGGTGAACTTGATCCTGACAACAAATCTGAAAGATTTGGAAGTCTGATCAGCATTTAATCCTAATCTTTGACGTTCATTTCAGACTGATTTAAGGTTGTATATCAGCTTTGATATTTTTTGTATTCACTTTTTATAAAGCTAGATTCTCAAGGTCTTCCACTAACTGTGATGATCACAGTTACTAGCATATGTGGCATTTGTTCTTATAATATTCTGAAAAATACATTTAACTCAGGACATTTTCTTTTACATATTCTTAATACACTTACAAATTATGCTTACTTTAGGACATTCATAATTCTTAAACTTCTGGAGATGATGTATGAACAGGAAGCCACAAGTGAAGGAAAAATAGGAAAAAGGACACGTATGCATTTTTTTTGTTTTAGGCATTTCAGCTTCTTAGGGCTACAATCTGGGGAATGAGAGAAGGAAAGAATGTACGAGAAGAGGTGATATGTTATTTTCAGTCCTTCAGGAGCTCTTGTCTTCAAAGTAGGTCTGTTCAATGCGTCTGCAGAAGGACAGAAGATTGCTGTAGCTCTTGACCCTCTCTGCCAGCTCAGTGCTGGTGAGTCTAGTAGTCAGTATAGTGAAGAGATGGCCAAACACCAATGCATCCAGCTCTGTAGGCCTATAACACACACGCCACACACACACTCCGTTAATGACTGGCACTCCTTCAGCTTTAAATATAATCAGAAATGAGGTGTTACAGACACTGGCTTCACTTGTAATACTTTGTTCTAACACAAATCAAACATTGCCAGGGAGTACAGAACAAAGCCTTTCAGTTGATTACGAGATCAATACAATTTTAAACCACAAGGTGGTGCTCCAGGAAAACTGCTTGCAATAATTAGAAACATTTCCTTTTTGGTGTGAATGCCTATAACAGGGGTTGGAGAAAGGATTCTGGAGAACTCAGATGTAGATTTATTATTCAGTCGCTATAAACAAGACAAAAGAGAAAGCGATAACCAGAAACATACAGATATAAAAAATTAAAAAAAATACATACTGTTTATTAAAAAAGTATGACTGTGTTCCCAGCCTCTGAGAGAGAGCCTGGCAGCATTGACTCACATCTTCATAAACCTGAAATACATGAGGACATACAGACTTTTAAAACAAGTTTGTTTACTTTATTTTTTATAGACAGACTGGGTTCTTTTTCCTACTTACACAAATAAGAGACAAACACAAATAAGTTAAACTTAAGGGCCTTCAAACAGTCTAAAAGATCAATTCTGTAAAATTTTGAAGAATTCCACCTTTAAAATAAAAAGATAGGAAATTATTTTTCTGATTGCAGAAAGGGAATTGTAGAGCTGGCAAAACATCAACTTTTCACTTCCAGGTTGTTGCTAACCTGCTCCAACGTTTTCCCTCCCCAGCCAATGGCGTTCATCTTCCTGCGCACCTCCCACTGCTTCTGGTAGGCGAGGATTTTATTGAGAGGCCATGAGTATGGACTGCTGTATCTGGGACGAGAAATCTACAAAAACAGATACAGCTGATTAGGAGGCTATCAAGACTTTAACAAGTTTTGTTTTTAAACCTGGTGTACACACCTCAGTGGCTGTAGAATCATCACACCACTGAATGTACAACTGTAGAGAGATGAGGACATGTGTGAGAGGATACTTCTCAGACACATTCATAAAAACTGTACATGTGCTGAAGTTCTAGTATCAGTATGTTATGGTTTTTATGTTTTTCATACCTCAGCCGTAAGCAGCATATTGTTGACCAGCTCCATGTACGCTTTCATTTCAGCTCTCTGAACGTCATCTAAGCCATCGCTCAAAGAATGACCCTAAGTACCCAAAAGAAGACAACAGCAGAAAGAAATATGAAAACCTGCTCCTCCACTGGGAAAAACTAGAAGCAAATTTGCCAAAAGAAACAAACAGCTTTCATCTGTACAACACTTGCCTTAGCTTTAGTAAATTGCACAATCGGCCCCAGTTCTGACACCACCTGGTTGCCCACGTGTATAAAGGGAATTTTACCTGTGGACACAAACATAAAAAGGCTGGGCATTAAAATCATCACATTTAATTCAACACAAAAAGCTAACCTGCAACAAAGTAACTTCCAAATGCACCTACACGAATCCTGGAAGCAAACTTAGCATTTCATTTCGAATAAAATCCTTCCAGCTTACAGTGTATAGTTGTGTAATGTTTTAATGAGCAGAATGAGTGCTGAGATTCACACAGTGTTGAGATCAGACACCCAGAATTTGTCTCTGAAGCTACATGTATACTAACCAGAAGGTGACATGTATTCAGCATTTGCTCTGCAGAACACCTGAACTGGCAGACCACACATCCTCAGGTACGCCTGCACATCAGAAACGGGACAGAATTAAGCAGCTGAGGAATAAAAGCACTAGGAGGACACTAGCTTGTAATTCCATGAGGTTGGGTTTGCATCTCCTCCGAGTCTCAAATAGTTCACCTATGGGATGAATGTGTTAACTAAACATACTGTGAAAGTAAATGAAAAATATTACTTGTGGTATACTTTGATATGCTTTAAAAAAAAACAAAAAACAGTTAACTTTATTTTGCAGCACTGCAGATTTCCTTCTGCAGTAAGGTCAAATCCAAAGTCAGAGTAGAGGTCAAAAGGTCAAATACAGATAATATCAACAACTGCATTTCATACTTGATGCATTTAAAAAATATATATATGTATACATTTTCAGCAGTATAACAACCTAAGATCAGCATCTTATTAGCTGGCAGTCAATTAATAAGATACCAAATAAGTTGACATTAAATCGTTGGCAGAAGCCAATGTTCATCTGTTATCTTATATCAGTTTTGTGCTGGTTAAATGTTCAAAATTGCGCAATTAAGAACTGAAAGCTTTTATACGAGTTCAGTTTTAATTCATTAAATAATGAAAATAGTATTAAATATTTGAATTAAAACCACTAAAACTTACAGAAGCTTTCCTTGTTTCTTGAGCACAACAGACTGAGTTATTAACAAATAAACATTATATTTAAACAAGGTGTTTAAATTGTGTACATGCATGTTTGCTTTACCTGAACAGCGAGAGATGAGGCACAGTCTGACAGGAGAATCTGATCCTCTGCAAAAACAACAAAATATATAAATAGCTATATTGCTATTGACATTATGTATTGTGCCTCCATTTCACTAACTCACCCTTCAGTGGCTGGTACAAGGTTGCATTTTCAGGCCACGGCTCAGCAGCTGTCAACGTCACAAACAGACATGCAGGCAAACACACACAATTATACGGTGATAATGTGACTCATTAATCTATAATGTTGCTTGTGGGATCAGCTGTCAACATTCTTTTACTAATTGTTCTTCGTCTACTTTTGACTCTCCCTTTAACAGTCATCCCGGTGGATCATCTGCCTTCATCTCACAACAACTCTCCCCATGTCCTCCTTTTGCTATATCCATGACCATTCGTGTGGTCTTCCTTTTTTTCCTCCTGCCTTCCAGCTCCATGTTCACTACCCCTCCTCTGCAAATATCTAAACCATCTCAGCCTCACCTCTCTAACTTTGTCAAACTCCTTAACCTGATCTGTCCCTCTGATATACTTAGTTCTAATCTTGTCCATCCTGCTCACTCCCAAAGAAAACCTTAGCACCACTGACCTTTGTTAGTGTACCGTCTACAGACCATACATCACAGCAGGTCTCACTACCATCTTGCAGACCTTCCCTTTCACTCTGGCTCACTTTGTCACAAATCACCCGTGACACTCATCTCCATCCACATCACCCTGACTGCACCCTCTTCTTCACCTCTACTCATATAAAGTTAATCAATAAAAGATTATAAAGAATACAGACACGAGGTGCACGGTGCTCACTCAACGACCTATGCTGTAACACCGCCGTGCTTGCAGTACAGCCTCCAGCCACCGGGGGAATCTCTGAGCATGTCTCTGTTAAAATTGATAGATTTGAGCCGTTTTTGTAACGATACGGGGATGTCAGTAACTTTAGCCCTCTTGAGCCGTTTCCGCTTGAATTCGCCGTCCCCCTGCTGATTTATGATTTTAACAGTAAACAGAAATATGGCGCTATTTACATTAGAGTCCTGTGTTACACCTGCCAAGCAATCCACGACATGCAGAATGACAGAGTGCCTTGGGGCTTTTCCAGGCCAGTCAGCCTTTTTTTAAGAAACCAAGAAAAGGCGAACAAAGGCAGCTATAGTAACAGCTAAAGGTCCATATATGTAAGTAACTACATTTGTAAAGAGCTTATGTTACTGTGAACCTTAGCTCTTGCTAGCTAGCTGGCTAATGTTATTCATAATCAATAGAAAAACGGGGTGAAGTCAACATATTACCTGCCATCTGCGACATGAACGCCTCTGCCGCAAGAGACATGGTGCTGCTGTTGTACTCTTATTGTTAAATAATGATTAGAATAATGAGCGATCTGAGCAACAGCACTGCTTGCAAGTTTAAGGGCAAGTACTTGTTCTGCAGTCACTGACCGGTCCGCCTGCGATTGATGTCCGTAAGAGAAACGGTTGCATTAATCTTTAGTTCCACTTTATGGACGCGCATAGAGGCTACTGTAGCAGTGTTGTTGTATTTAACTAGAAATAATTGGGGCTTTTGATGCATGGAAAAATACATATTATTAAAGTAGCATTTTTAATTTGGGTTTAAGGGAAAGAACTAACCGCACAAAAAGTGTATAGGAAACTGACTAAAACAGACACATCATGTGAGAGAGACATGGACTCAGAGAAGCATTATTTGAAATCTGTGTGATAATTTTGTTACAGCAAACATAGGATTAAAAGGATAATGTCCAGGGCAGAAAACATACATTTGGAGGGTAAAGTCAGCAAAACCTAAATATGAATGGATTTTATCATATTTGACTGGTGGTGTGGGGTGGCTGTGGCTCAGGAGATAGAGGGCAGTGGTTCAATCCCACACTTCTCTAGTTTGCATGTTTAAGTATCCTTGGGTAAGACACCAAACTCAGGTTTGGTGTGAATTTTAGGTTAATAGCGTTTGTAATATTCGTGCATTCATCCACACTCCATGGCTGCTATTACCTAGCAGCAAGTACAATATCCTTCTTTAACAAGCGTAAATTTTTAGCAGAACTGCATTTATGTGTGTTTATACCTTTATATCTGCAAAGTTAATATACTTGTTATTTTGCCCACTATTTTATTGTTGCTGTCTTATTATATTTGCTATTTTGTTGTATTGTTATTATTTAATTCAGAGGAGTTTCTTTAAGAGTTGCCTCCTTCCCACCAAGTTTATGAACGCAGAAATTAACATCTTCTCACATATATACTCACTTCAATTGAAATGCAGTATACAAGGCACAAACAGGGGTTGTGCAATTCTAATGAGCTTGAAAATCCATATTTGATATGACCACCTTTATTCTTCAACACAGTGTGAACTCTCTTAGACTCTATTAGTTTTAGACTTTCTTGTAATTTCTTTATTCAGGAATATTTCTCCAGCCTTCTTGAATGACACTCAAAATTCCATTTTGCATGTTGGCTCCTTTTTCTGTCAAGATGATCTCACATTGCTCTAATAATGTCGAGGTCTGGGCTCTGGGGAGGCCAGTCCATGACTGATAGTGTTTCATTATGTGTTTTTTTTCTAGCTAGACATGTGTTTACTGCATTGACAGTTTGTTTGGGATCATTGTCAAAAAATTAAGCTGCTGGCAATCAATTGCTTTCCAGAAGGTTTTGGGTGGTGGATCAAAAATGTACTGTACTTTTCTGCAGTTATAATTCCATCTATCAAGATCCCCCAACATTACTGGTTGAAATGCAGCCCCCAAAAATGACACAGATAGCGGAAGCATCTCACTGTTGTACCTGTCTCTTTATGATCTCTGTTTATACTGGGGGTGAACCTAAATTTTCACATTTGGATTCATCACTCCATAAGACATAAGATAAGAAAGTCAGTGATTACTGATTTTCAGTCCAGTTCTTCAATAGTTTGACATACATCAGCCTTTTCTTCCCAGTTTCCTTCCATTGAGATCATTTCTGCAAACAGATGAATCAACTGAAAGGTCAGATGCATCTTTTGCATCCTGTGTCAGTTGATTTTCAGATACTTTTCAATTACACACTGCTCAGCATGCTGAGACATCCCATGTTTTTGTCTAATATGTGTTTGGGAATTGCATTGTTGTTGCAAAAAGACTAAATGCCTAAAAATGCTATTTTAAAATGAGTTCTTTGATACACACCTTTCGTCCCTTGTGAGATGACTTTTTACTCTTAAATGAATAATATGTCGGTGTTAAGTGATGTAGAAACAACAAAAAGAAAAAAACATTTCTCTAAAAATAGTCAGGTACAAGGAAAACGACTGAAAAGGCAGATGATGTCCAAATAAAAGATAAAAAC